>NW_027333121.1:0-65156 GCF_002575655.3 Aegilops tauschii subsp. strangulata
AAACGGACAATCTCTTTCAAAGTATCAGGATTTCATACGGAAACTCGTCTGTTACAAAGGGATTTCATTTTTGAAACTTATTTGAACTCCTGACTTTTTGTGTGTTCAAAATGCACCATTCAAGCCACATCATCAATTTTCAATCCTGTCTGACTTCATTTGTTATTTTTCATGCATTTACTAATTAGTTTGAGCTATAAGACCCTAAAATTGAAAAGCATTTCAAATGAACTCTGAAAAGGTTGAAAGCTGGCATGGTATCATCATTTCATCCACATAGCATGTGCAAGAAAGTTGAGAGGGTTACGGCAAAAACTGGATGCACTTCGTGTATAAAACGGACAATCTCTTTCAAAGTATCAGGATTTCATACGGAAACTCGTCTATTACAAAGGGATTTCATTTTTTAAAACTTATTTGAACTCTTGGATTTTTGTGTGTTCAAAATGCACCATTCAAAGCCACATCATCATTTTTCAATCCTTTCTGACTTCATTTGTTATTTTTCATGCATTTACTAATTATTTTGAGCTATAAGACCCTAAAATTGAAAAGCATTTCAAATGAACTCTGAAAAGGTTGAAAGTTGGCATGGTATCATCATTTCATCCACATAGCATGTGCAAGAAAGTTGAGAGGGTTACGGCAAAAACTGGATGCACTTCGTGTACGAAATGGACAATCTCTTTCAAAGTATCAGCATTTCGTACGGAAACTCGTCTGTTACAAAGGGATTTCATTTTTTAAAACTTATTTGAACTCCTGGATTTTTGTGTGTTCAAAATGCACCATTCAAAGGCCACATCATCAATTTTCAATCCTGTCTGACTTCATTTGTTATTTTTCATGCATTTACTAATTATTTTGAGCTATAAGACCCTAAAATTGAAAAGCATTTCAAATGAACTCTGAAAAGGTTGAAAGTTGGCATGGTATCATCATTTCATCCACATAGCATGTGCAAGAATGTTGAGAGGGTTACGGCAAAAACTGGATGCACTTCGTGTACAAAACGGACAATCTCTTTCAAAGTATCAGGATTTCATACGGAAACTCGTCTGTTACAAAGGGATTTCATTTTTTAAAACTTATTTGAACTCCTGACTTTTTGTGTGTTCAAAATGCACCATTCAAAGCCACATCATCATTTTTCAATCCTTTCTGACTTCATTTGTTATTTTTAATGCATTTACTAATTATTTTGAGCTTTAAGACCCTAAAATTGAAAAGCATTTCAAATGAACTATGAAAAGGTTGAAAGTTGGCATGGTATCATCATTTCATCCACATAGCATGTGCAAGAAAGTTGAGAGGGTTACGGCAAAAACTGGATGCACTTCGTGTATAAAACGGACAATCTCTTTCAAAGTATCAGGATTTCATACGGAAACTCGTCTGTTACAAAGGGATTTCATTTTTTAAAACTTATTTGAACTCCTGACTTTTTGTGTGTTCAAAATGCACCATTCAAAGCCACATCATCAATTTTCAATCCTTTCTGACTTCATTTGTTATTTTTCATGCATTTACTAATTATTTTGAGCTATAAGACCCTAAAATTGAAAAGCATTTCAAATGAACTCTGAAAAGGTTGAAAGCTGGCATGGTATCATCATTTCATCCACATAGCATGTGCAAGAAAGTTGAGAGGTTACGGCAAAAACTGGATGCACTTCGTGTATAAAACGGACAATCTCTTTCAAAGTATCAGGATTTCATACGGAAACTCGTCTGTTACAAAGGGATTTCATTTTTTAAAACTTATTTGAACTCCTGACTTTTTGTGTGTTCAAAATGCACCATTCAAAGCCACATCATCATTTTTCAATCCTTTCTGACTTCATTTGTTATTTTTCATGCATTTACTAATTATTTTGAGCTATCAGACCCTAAAATTGAAAAGCATTTCAAATGAACTCTGAAAAGGTTGAAAGTTGGCATGGTATCATCATTTCATCCACATAGCATGTGCAAGAAAGTTGAGAGGGTTACGGCAAAAACTGAATGCACTTCGTGTACAAAACGGACAATCTCTTTCAAAGTATCAGGATTTCATACGAAAACTCGTCTGTTACAAAGGGATTTCATTTTTTAAAACTTATTTGAACTCCTGACTTTTTGTGTGTTCAAAATGCACCATTCAAAGCCACATCATCAATTTTCAATCCTTTCTGACTTCATTTGCTATTTTTCATGCATTTACTAATTATTTTGAGCTTTAAGACCCTAAAATTGAAAAGCATTTCAAATGAACTATGAAAAGGTTGAAAGTTGGCATGGTATCATCATTTCATCCACATAGCATGTGCAAGAATGTTGAGAGGGTTACGGCAAAAACTGGATGCACTTCGTGTATAAAACGAACAATCTCTTTCAAAGTATCAGGATTTCATACGAAACTCGTCTGTTACAAAGGGATTTCATTTTTAAAACTTATCTGAACTCCTGACTTTTGTGTGTTCAAAATGCACCATTCAAAGCCACATCATCATTTTTCAATCCTTTCTGACTTCATTTGTTATTTTTCATGCATTTACTAATTATTTTGAGCTTTAAGACCCTAAAATTGAAAAGCATTTCAAATGAACAATGAAAAGGTTGAAAGTTGGCATGGTATCATCATTTCATCCACATAGCATGTGCAAGAAAGTTGAGAGGGTTACGGCAAAAAACTGGATGCACTTCGTGTACAAAATGGACAATCTCTTTCAAAGTATCAGCATTTCATACCGAAACTCGTCTGTTACAAAGGGATTTCATTTTTTAAAACTTATTTTAACTCCCTGGATTTTTGTGTGTTCAAAATGCACCATTCAAAGCCACATCATCAATTTTCAATCCTGTCTGACTTCATTTGTTATTTTTCATGCATTTACTAATTATTTTGAGCTATAAGACCCTAAAATTGAAAAGCATTTCAAATGAACTCTGAAAAGGTTGAAAGTTGGCATGGTATCATCATTTCATCCACATAGCATGTGCAAGAATGTTGAGAGGGTTACGGCAAAAACTGGATGCACTTCGTGTACAAAACGGACAATCTCTTTCAAAGTATCAGGATTTCATACGGAAACTCGTCTGTTACAAAGGGATTTCATTTTTTAAAACTTATTTGAACTCCTGACTTTTTGTGTGGTTCAAAATGCACCATTCAAAGCCACATCATCATTTTTCAATCCTTTCTGACTTCATTTGTTATTTTTCATGCATTTACTAATTATTTTGAGCTTTAAGACCCTAAAATTGAAAAGCATTTCAAATGAACTATGAAAAGGTTGAAAGTTGGCATGGTATCATCATTTCATCCACATAGCATGTGCAAGAATGTTGAGAGGGTTACGGCAAAAACTGGATGCACTTCGTGTATAAAACGGACAATCTCTTTCAAAGTATCAGCATTTCATACGGAAACTCGTCTGTTACAAAGGGATTTCATTTTTTAAAACTTATTTGAACTCCTGACTTTTTGTGTGTTCAAAATGCACCATTCAAAGCCACATCATCAATTTTCAATCCTTTCTGACTTCATTTGTTATTTTTCATGCATTTACTAAATATTTTGAGCTATAAGACCCTAAAATTGAAAAGCATTTCAAATGAACTCTGAAAAGGTTGAAAGTTGGCATGGTATCATCATTTCATCCACATAGCATGTGCAAGAATGTTGAGAGGGTGACGGCAAAAACTGGATGCACTTCGTGTATAAAACGGACAATCTCTTTCAAAGTATCAGGATTTCATACGGAAACTCGTCTGTTACAAAGGGATTTCATTTTTTAAAACTTATTTGAACTCCTGACTTTTTGTGTGTTCAAAATGCACCATTCAAAGCCACATCATCATTTTTCAATCCTTTCTGACTTCATTTGTTATTTTTCATGCATTTACTAATTATTTTGAGCTATAAGACCCTAAAATTGAAAAGCATTTCAAATGAACTCTGAAAAGGTTGAAAGTTGGCATGGTATCATCATTTCATCCACATAGCATGTGCAAGAAAGTTGAGAGGGTTACGGCAAAAACTGAATGCACTTCGTGTACAAAACGGACAATCTCTTTCAAAGTATCAGGATTTCATACGAAAACTCGTCTGTTACAAAGGGATTTCATTTTTTAAAACTTATTTGAACTCCTGACTTTTTGTGTGTTCAAAATGCACCATTCAAAGCCACATCATCAATTTTCAATCCTTTCTGACTTCATTTGCTATTTTTCATGCATTTACTAATTATTTTGAGCTTTAAGACCCTAAAATTGAAAAGCATTTCAAATGAACTATGAAAAGGTTGAAAGTTGGCATGGTATCATCATTTCATCCACATAGCATGTGCAAGAATGTTGAGAGGGTTACGGCAAAAACTGGATGCACTTCGTGTATAAAACGAACAATCTCTTTCAAAGTATCAGGATTTCATACGAAAACTCGTCTGTTACAAAGGGATTTCATTTTTTAAAACTTATCTGAACTCCTGACTTTTTGTGTGTTCAAAATGCACCATTCAAAGCCACATCATCATTTTTCAATCCTTTCTGACTTCATTTGTTATTTTTCATGCATTTACTAATTATTTTGAGCTTTAAGACCCTAAAATTGAAAAGCATTTCAAATGAACAATGAAAAGGTTGAAAGTTGGCATGGTATCATCATTTCATCCACATAGCATGTGCAAGAAAGTTGAGAGGGTTACGGCAAAAACTGGATGCACTTCGTGTACAAAATGGACAATCTCTTTCAAAGTATCAGCATTTCATACGGAAACTCGTCTGTTACAAAGGGATTTCATTTTTTAAAACTTATTTTAACTCCTGGATTTTTGTGTGTTCAAAATGCACCATTCAAAGCCACATCATCAATTTTCAATCCTGTCTGACTTCATTTGTTATTTTTCATGCATTTACTAATTATTTTGAGCTATAAGACCCTAAAATTGAAAAGCATTTCAAATGAACTCTGAAAAGGTTGAAAGTTGGCATGGTATCATCATTTCATCCACATAGCATGTGCAAGAATGTTGAGAGGGTTACGGCAAAAACTGGATGCACTTCGTGTACAAAACGGACAATCTCTTTCAAAGTATCAGGATTTCATACGGAAACTCGTCTGTTACAAAGGGATTTCATTTTTTAAAACTTATTTGAACTCCTGACTTTTTGTGTGTTCAAAATGCACCATTCAAAGCCACATCATCATTTTTCAATCCTTTCTGACTTCATTTGTTATTTTTCATGCATTTACTAATTATTTTGAGCTTTAAGACCCTAAAATTGAAAAGCATTTCAAATGAACTATGAAAAGGTTGAAAGTTGGCATGGTATCATCATTTCATCCACATAGCATGTGCAAGAATGTTGAGAGGGTTACGGCAAAAACTGGATGCACTTCGTGTATAAAACGGACAATCTCTTTCAAAGTATCAGCATTTCATACGGAAACTCGTCTGTTACAAAGGGATTTCATTTTTTAAAACTTATTTGAACTCCTGACTTTTTGTGTGTTCAAAATGCACCATTCAAAGCCACATCATCAATTTTCAATCCTTTCTGACTTCATTTGTTATTTTTCATGCATTTACTAATTATTTTGAGCTATAAGACCCTAAAATTGAAAAGCATTTCAAATGAACTCTGAAAAGGTTGAAAGTTGGCATGGTATCATCATTTCATCCACATAGCATGTGCAAGAATGTTGAGAGGGTGACGGCAAAAACTGGATGCACTTCGTGTATAAAACGGACAATCTCTTTCAAAGTATCAGGATTTCATACGGAAACTCGTCTGTTACAAAGGGATTTCATTTTTTAAAACTTATTTGAACTCCTGACTTTTTGTGTGTTCAAAATGCACCATTCAAAGCCACATCATCAATTTTCAATCCTTTCTGACTTCATTTGTTATTTTTCATGCATTTACTAATTATTTTGAGCTTTAAGACCCTAAAATTGAAAAGCATTTCAAATGAACTCTGAAAAGGTTGAAAGTTGGCATGGTATCATCATTTCATCCACATAGCATGTGCAAGAAAGTTGAGAGGGTTACGGCAAAAACTGGATGCACTTCGTGTACAAAACGGACAATCTCTTTCAAAGTATCAGCATTTCATACGGAAACTCGTCTGTTACAAAGGGATTTCATTTTTTAAAACTTATTTGAACTCCTGGATTTTTGTGTGTTCAAAATGCACCATTCAAAGCCACATCATCATTTTTCAATCCTTTCTGACTTCATTTGTTATTTTTCATGCATTTACTAATTATTTTGAGCTATAAGACCCTAAAATTGAAAAGCATTTCAAATGAACTCTGAAAAGGTTGAAAGTTGGCATGGTATCATCATTTCATCCACATAGCATGTGCAAGAAAGTTGATAGGGTTACGGCAAAAACTGGATGCACTTCGTGTACAAAACGGACAATCTCTTTCAAAGTATCAGGATTTCATACGGAAACTCGTCTGTTACAAAGGGATTTCATTTTTTAAAACTTATTTGAACTCCTGACTTTTTGTGTGTTCAAAATGCACCATTCAAAGCCACATCATCAATTTTCAATCCTTTCTGACTTCATTTGTTATTTTTCATGCATTTACTAATTATTTTGAGCTATAAGACCCTAAAATTGAAAAGCATTTCAAATGAACTCTGAAAAAGGTTGAAAGCTGGCATGGTATCATCATTTCATCCACATAGCATGTGCAAGAAAGTTGAGAGGGTTACGGCAAAAACTGGATGCACTTCGTGTATAAAACGGACATCTCTTTCAAAGTATCAGGATTTCATACGGAAACTCGTCTGTTACAAAGGGATTTCATTTTTTAAAAACTTATTTGAACTCCTGACTTTTTGTGTGTTCAAAATGCACCATTCAAAGCCACATCATCAATTTTCAATCCTTTCTGACTTCATTTGTTATTTTTCATGCATTTACTAATTATTTTGAGCTATAAGACCCTAAAATTGAAAAGCATTTCAAATGAACTCTGAAAAAAGGTTGAAAGTTGGCATGGTATCATCATTTCATCCACATAGCATGTGCAAGAAAGTTGAGAGGGTTACGGCAAAAACTGGATGCACTTCGTGTATAAAACGGACAATCTCTTTCAAAGTATCAGGATTTCATACGGAAACTCGTCTGTTACAAAGGGATTTCATTTTTTAAAACTTATTTGAACTCCTGACTTTTTGTGTGTTCAAAATGCACCATTCAAAGCCACATCATCAATTTTCAATCCTTTCTGACTTCATTTGTTATTTTTCATGCATTTACTAATTATTTTGAGCTATAAGACCCTAAAATTGAAAAGCATTTCAAATGAACTCTGAAAAGGTTGAAAGTTGGCATGGTATCATCATTTCATCCACATAGCATGTGCTAGAAAGTTGAGAGGGGTTACGGCAAAACTGGATGCACTTCGTGTACAAAATGGACAATCTCTTTCAAAGTATCAGGATTTCATACGGAAACTCGTCTGTTACAAAGGGATTTCATTTTTTAAAACTTATTTGAACTCCTGACTTTTTGTGTGTTCAAAATGCACCATTCATAGCCACATCATCATTTTTCAATCCTTTCTGACTTCATTTGTTATTTTTCATGCATTTACTAATTATTTTGAGCTTTAAGACCCTAAAATTGAAAAGCATTTCAAATGAACTATGAAAAGGTTGAAAGTTGGCATGGTATCATCATTTCATCCACATAGCATGTGCAAGAATGTTGAGAGGGTTACGGCAAAAACTGGATGCACTTCATGTATAAAACGGACAATCTCTTTCAAAGTATCAGGATTTCATACGGAAACTCGTCTGTTACAAAGGGATTTCATTTTTTAAAACTTATTTGAACTCCTGACTTTTTGTGTGTTCAAAATGCACCATTCAAAGCCACATCATCAATTTTCAATCCTTTCTGACTTCATTTGTTATTTTTCATGCATTTACTAATTATTTTGAGCTATAAGACCCTAAAATTGAAAAGCATTTCAAATGAACTCTGAAAAGGTTGAAAGTTGGCATGGTATCATCATTTCATCCACATAGCATGTGCAAGAATGTTGAGAGGGTGACGGCAAAAACTGGATGCACTTCGTGTATAAAACGGACAATCTCTTTCAAAGTATCAGGATTTCATACGGAAACTCGTCTGTTACAAAGGGATTTCATTTTTTAAAACTTATTTGAACTCCTGGATTTT
The DNA here is from genome assembly GCF_002575655.3 of Aegilops tauschii subsp. strangulata. Taxonomy (NCBI): domain Eukaryota; kingdom Viridiplantae; phylum Streptophyta; class Magnoliopsida; order Poales; family Poaceae; genus Aegilops; species Aegilops tauschii. The sequence continues at coordinate 8,189 of NW_027333121.1, forward strand.
TGTGTGTTCAAAATGCACCATTCAAAGCCACATCATCATTTTTCAATCCTTTCTGACTTCATTTGTTATTTTTCATGCATTTACTAATTATTTTGAGCTATAAGACCCTAAAATTGAAAAGCATTTCAAATGAACTCTGAAAAGGTTGAAAGTTGGCATGGTATCATCATTTCATCCACATAGCATGTGCTAGAAAGTTGAGAGGGTTACGGCAAAAACTGGATGCACTTCGTGTATAAAACGGACAATCTCTTTCAAAGTATCAGGATTTCATACGGAAACTCGTCTGTTACAAAGGGATTTCATTTTTTAAAACTTATTTGAACTCCTGACTTTTTGTGTGTTCAAAATGCACCATTCAAAGCCACATCATCAATTTTCAATCCTTTCTGACTTCATTTGTTATTTTTCATGCATTTACTAATTATTTTGAGCTATAAGACCCTAAAATTGAAAAGCATTTCAAATGAACTCTGAAAAGGTTGAAAGTTGGCATGGTATCATCATTTCATCCACATAGCATGTGCTAGAAAGTTGAGAGGGTTACGGCAAAAACTGGATGCACTTCGTGTACAAAACGGACAATCTCTTTCAAAGTATCAGGATTTCATACGGAAACTCGTCTGTTACAAAGGGATTTCATTTTTTAAAACTTATTTGAACTCCTGACTTTTTGTGTGTTCAAAATGCACCATTCAAAGCCACATCATCAATTTTCAATCCTTTCTGACTTCATTTGTTATTTTTCATGCATTTACTAATTATTTTGAGCTATAAGACCCTAAAATTGAAAAACATTTCAAATGAACTCTGAAAAGGTTGAAAGTTGGCATGGTATCATCATTTCATCCACATAGCATGTGCAAGAAAGTTGAGAGGGTTACGGCAAAAACTGGATGCACTTCGTGTATAAAACGGACAATCTCTTTCAAAGTATCAGGATTTCATACGGAAACTCGTCTGTTACAAAGGGATTTCATTTTTTAAAACTTATCTGAACTCCTAACTTTTTGTGTGTTCAAAATGCACCATTCAAAGCCACATCATCAATTTTCAATCCTTTCTGACTTCATTTGTTATTTTTCATGCATTTACTAATTATTTTGAGCTATAAGACCCTAAAATTGAAAAGCATTTCAAATGAACTCTGAAAAGGTTGAAAGCTGGCATGGTATCATCATTTCATCCACATAGCATGTGCAAGAAAGTTGAGAGGGTTACGGCAAAAACTGGATGCACTTCGTGTATAAAACGGACAATCTCTTTCAAAGTATCAGGATTTCATACGGAAACTCGTCTGTTACAAAGGGATTTCATTTTTTAAAACTTATTTGAACTCCTGACTTTTTGTGTGTTCAAAATGCACCATTCAAAGCCACATCATCAATTTTCAATCCTTTCTGACTTCATTTGTTATTTTTCATGCATTTACTAATTATTTTGAGCTATAAGACCCTAAAATTGAAAAATATTTCAAATGAACTCTGAAAAGGTTGAAAGCTGGCATGGTATCATCATTTCATCCACATAGCATGTGCAAGAAAGTTGAGAGGGTTACGGCAAAAACTGGATGCACTTCGTGTATAAAACGGACAATCTCTTTCAAAGTATCAGGATTTCATACGGAAACTCGTCTGTTACAAAGGGATTTCATTTTTTAAAACTTATTTGAACTCCTGACTTTTTGTGTGTTCAAAATGCACCATTCAAAGCCACATCATCAATTTTCAATCCTTTCTGACTTCATTTGTTATTTTTCATGCATTTACTAATTATTTTGAGCTATAAGACCCTAAAATTGAAAAGCATTTCAAATGAACTCTGAAAAGGTTGAAAGTTGGCATGGTATCATCATTTCATCCACATAGCATGTGCAAGAAAGTTGAGAGGGTTACGGCAAAAACTGGATGCACTTCGTGTATAAAACGGACAATCTCTTTCAAAGTATCAGCATTTCATACGGAAACTCGTCTGTTACAAAGGGATTTCATTTTTTAAAACTTATTTGAACTCCTGACTTTTTGTGTGTTCAAAATGCACCATTCAAAGCCACATCATCAATTTTCAATCCTTTCTGACTTCATTTGTTATTTTTCATGCATTTACTAATTATTTTGAGCTATAAGACCCTAAAATTGAAAAGCATTTCAAATGAACTCTGAAAAGGTTGAAAGTTGGCATGGTATCATCATTTCATCCACATAGCATGTGCAAGAAAGTTGAGAGGGTTACGGCAAAAACTGGATGCACTTCGTGTATAAAACGGACAATCTCTTTCAAAGTATCAGGATTTCATACGGAAACTCGTCTGTTACAAAGGGATTTCATTTTTTAAAACTTATCTGAACTCCTAACTTTTTGTGTGTTCAAAATGCACCATTCAAAGCCACGTCATCAATTTTCAATCCTTTCTGACTTCATTTGTTATTTTTCATGCATTTACTAATTATTTTGAGCTATAAGACCCTAAAATTGAAAAGCATTTCAAATGAACTCTGAAAAGGTTGAAAGTTGGCATGGTATCATCATTTCATCCACATAGCATGTGCAAGAAAGTTGAGAGGGTTACGGCAAAAACTGGATGCACTTCGTGTACAAAACGGACAATCTCTTTCAAAGTATCAGGATTTCATACGAAAACTCGTCTGTTACAAAGGGATTTCATTTTTTAAAACTTATTTGAACTCCTGACTTTTTGTGTGTTCAAAATGCACCATTCAAAGCCACATCATCAATTTTCAATCCTTTCTGACTTCATTTGTTATTTTTCATGCATTTACTAATTATTTTGAGCTTTAAGACCCTAATATTGAAAAGCATTTCAAATGAACTATGAAAAGGTTGAAAGTTGGCATGGTATCATCATTTCATCCACATAGCATGTGCAAGAAAGTTGAGAGGGTTACGGCAAAAACTGGATGCACTTCGTGTATAAAACGGACAATCTCTTTCAAAGTATCAGGATTTCATACGGAAACTCGTCTGTTACAAAGGGATTTCATTTTTTAAAACTTATTTGAACTCCTGACTTTTTGTGTGTTCAAAATGCACCATTCAAAGCCACATCATCAATTTTCAATCCTTTCTGACTTCATTTGTTATTTTTCATGCATTTACTAATTATTTTGAGCTATAAGACCCTAAAATTGAAAAGCATTTCAAATGAACTATGAAAAGGTTGAAAGTTGGCATGGTATCATCATTTCATCCACATAGCATGTGCAAGAAAGTTGAGAGGGTTACGGCAAAAACTGGATGCACTTCGTGCATAAAACGGACAATCTCTTTCAAAGTATCAGGATTTCATACGTAAACTCGTCTGTTACAAAGGGATTTCATTTTTTAAAACTTATTTGAACTCCTGACTTTTTGTGTGTTCAAAATGCACCATTCAAAGCCACATCATCAATTTTCAATCCTTTCTGACTTCATTTGTTATTTTTCATGCATTTACTAATTATTTTGAGCTATAAGACCCTAAAATTGAAAAGCATTTCAAATGAACTCTGAAAAGGTTGAAAGTTGGCATGGTATCATCATTTCATCCACATAGCATGTGCAAGAATGTTGAGAGGGTTACGGCAAAAACTGGATGCACTTCGTGTACAAAATGGACAATCTCTTTCAAAGTATCAGGATTTCATACGAAAACTCGTCTGTTACAAAGGGATTTCATTTTTTAAAACTTATTTGAACTCCTGACTTTTTGTGTGTTCAAAATGCACCATTCAAAGCCACATCATCAATTTTCAATCCTTTCTGACTTCATTTGTTATTTTTCATGCATTTACTAATTATTTTGAGCTTTAAGACCCTAAAATTGAAAAGCATTTCAAATGAACTATGAAAAGGTTGAAAGTTGGCATGGTATCATCATTTCATCCACATAGCATGTGCAAGAAAGTTGAGAGGGTTACGGCAAAAACTGGATGCACTTCGTGTATAAAACGGACAATCTCTTTCAAAGTATCAGGATTTCATACGGAAACTCGTCTGTTACAAAGGGATTTCATTTTTTAAAACTTATTTGAACTCCTGACTTTTTGTGCCACCAACCGGGAACAAAGGCCTCTTTTCAGCAGCCCAAAGGGAGGGAAGCGGCGTCCTTTGGTCCCAGTTGGTGCCACCAACCGGTTCCAAAGGCCTTGTGCTGCTGCGCCCGCGTCGAAAGTTTAGTCCCACCTTGCTAGTTGAGAGGGGCGCGCAGTGGTTTATAAGCCACACTGCCGCACCCCTCTCGAGCTCCTCTCCATAGCAGGCTTACGGGCCTAATTGTCACTTCTATGCCTGATGGGCTTACTGGGCCTTCTGCGGGCCTGAATCCTGGCCCATCGATGGGTTTCTAGTCGTATTCAGGCCGTGGTGGCCCAGTAGGTGGCATATTTTTTATTTTTTGCGTTTTTTGTTTTCTTTTTTGCTTTATTGATTTTGTTTTGTTTCTACTTACAACAAAAAACTTATTTACTTTATGATAATTCTATTTGCTATTAAAGTTTCTAAAAAAAAAGTTCTTTATGAAAATTCTTTTTGCTTTTAATGATTTTGAATAGAAAATACTTCGATAATTTTAGTTGCATCAATTTTATATAATTTTAGTTCAATAATACTAGAGGTTTCTTATAATGTTTTGAACAGAAAATACTTTGTTAATTTTAGTTTCATAAATTATATTAAAGTTTATTTTATTTTTTTTCTACTTATATATTTTAATAAAGTTTATATTATTTTGTTTCTAATTACTTATTTATTTTTTTGTTATTTTTCATGCACCATTTTTCTTGCATTTACTGATTATTTTGAGCTATAAGACCCTAAATTTGAAAAGCATTTCAAATGAACTCTGAAAAGGTTGAAAGTTGGCATGGTAGCATCATTTCATCCACATAGCATGTGCAAGAAAGTTGAGAGGGTTACGGCAAAAACTGGATGCACTTCGTGTACAAAATGGACAATCTCTTTCAAAGTATCAGGATTTCATACGAAAACTCGTCTGTTACAAAGGGATTTCATTTTTTTAAACTTATTTGAACTCCTGACTTTTTGTGTGTTCAAAATGCACCATTCAAAGCCACATCATCAATTTTCAATCCTTTCTGACTTCATTTGTTATTTTTCATGCATTTACTAATTATTTTGAGCTTTAAGACCCTAAAATTGAAAAGCATTTCAAATGAACTATGAAAAGGTTGAAAGTTGGCATGGTATCATCATTTCATCCACATAGCATGTGCAAGAAAGTTGAGAGGGTTACGGCAAAAACTGGATGCACTTCGTGTACAAAATGGACAATCTCTTTCAAAGTATCAGGATTTCATACGAAAACTCGTCTGTTACAAAGGGATTTCATTTTTTAAAACTTATTTGAACTCCTGACTTTTTGTGTGTTCAAAATGCACCATTCAAAGCCACATCATCAATTTTCAATCCTTTCTGACTTCATTTGTTATTTTTCATGCATTTACTAATTATTTTGAGCTTTAAGACCCTAAAATTGAAAAGCATTTCAAATGAACTATGAAAAGGTTGAAAGTTGGCATGGTATCATCATTTCATCCACATAGCATGTGCAAGAAAGTTGAGAGGGTTACGGCAAAAACTGGATGCACTTCGTGCATAAAACGGACAATCTCTTTCAAAGTATCAGGATTTCATACGTAAACTCGTCTGTTACAAAGGGATTTCATTTTTTAAAACTTATTTGAACTCCTGACTTTTTGTGTGTTCAAAATGCACCATTCAAAGCCACATCATCAATTTTCAATCCTTTCTGACTTCATTTGTTATTTTTCATGCATTTACTAATTATTTTGAGCTATAAGACCCTAAAATTGAAAAGCATTTCAAATGAACTCTGAAAAGGTTGAAAGTTGGCATGGTATCATCATTTCATCCACATAGCATGTGCAAGAATGTTGAGAGGGTTACGGCAAAAACTGGATGCACTTCGTGTACAAAATGGACAATCTCTTTCAAAGTATCAGGATTTCATACGAAAACTCGTCTGTTACAAAGGGATTTCATTTTTTAAAACTTATTTGAACTCCTGACTTTTTGTGTGTTCAAAATGCACCATTCAAAGCCACATCATCAATTTTCAATCCTTTCTGACTTCATTTGTTATTTTTCATGCATTTACTAATTATTTTGAGCTTTAAGACCCTAAAATTGAAAAGCATTTCAAATGAACTATGAAAAGGTTGAAAGTTGGCATGGTATCATCATTTCATCCACATAGCATGTGCAAGAAAGTTGAGAGGGTTACGGCAAAAACTGGATGCACTTCGTGTATAAAACGGACAATCTCTTTCAAAGTATCAGGATTTCATACGGAAACTCGTCTGTTACAAAGGGATTTCATTTTTTAAAACTTATTTGAACTCCTGACTTTTTGTGCCACCAACCGGGAACAAAGGCCTCTTTTCAGCAGCCCAAAGGGAGGGAAGCGGCGTCCTTTGGTCCCAGTTGGTGCCACCAACCGGTTCCAAAGGCCTTGTGCTGCTGCGCCCGCGTCGAAAGTTTAGTCCCACCTTGCTAGTTGAGAGGGGCGCGCAGTGGTTTATAAGCCACACTGCCGCACCCCTCTCGAGCTCCTCTCCATAGCAGGCTTACGGGCCTAATTGTCACTTCTATGCCTGATGGGCTTACTGGGCCTTCTGCGGGCCTGAATCCTGGCCCATCGATGGGTTTCTAGTCGTATTCAGGCCGTGGTGGCCCAGTAGGTGGCATATTTTTTATTTTTTGCGTTTTTTGTTTTCTTTTTTGCTTTATTGATTTTGTTTTGTTTCTACTTACAACAAAAAACTTATTTACTTTATGATAATTCTATTTGCTATTAAAGTTTCTAAAAAAAAGTTCTTTATGAAAATTCTTTTTGCTTTTAATGATTTTGAATAGAAAATACTTCGATAATTTTAGTTGCATCAATTTTATATAATTTTAGTTCAATAATACTAGAGGTTTCTTATAATGTTTTGAACAGAAGATACTTTGTTAATTTTAGTTTCATAAATTATATTAAAGTTTATTTTATTTTTTTTCTACTTATATATTTTAATAAAGTTTATATTATTTTGTTTCTAATTACTTATTTATTTTTTTGTTATTTTTCATGCACCATTTTTCTTGCATTTACTGATTATTTTGAGCTATAAGACCCTAAATTTGAAAAGCATTTCAAATGAACTCTCAAAAGGTTGAAAGTTGGCATGGTAGCATCATTTCATCCACATAGCATGTGCAAGAAAGTTGAGAGGGTTACGGCAAAAACTGGATGCACTTCGTGTACAAAATGGACAATCTCTTTCAAAGTATCAGGATTTCATACGAAAACTCGTCTGTTACAAAGGGATTTCATTTTTTAAAACTTATTTGAACTCCTGACTTTTTGTCTGTTCAAAATGCACCATTCAAAGCCACATCATCAATTTTCAATCCTTTCTGACTTCATTTGTTATTTTTCATGCATTTACTAATTATTTTGAGCTTTAAGACCCTAAAATTGAAAAGCATTTCAAATGAACTATGAAAAGGTTGAAAGTTGGCATGGTATCATCATTTCATCCACATAGCATGTGCAAGAAAGTTGAGAGGGTTACGGCAAAAACTGGATGCACTTCGTGCATAAAACGGACAATCTCTTTCAAAGTATCAGGATTTCATACGTAAACTCGTCTGTTACAAAGGGATTTCATTTTTTAAAACTTATTTGAACTCCTGACTTTTTGTGTGTTCAAAATGCACCATTCAAAGCCACATCATCAATTTTCAATCCTTTCTGACTTCATTTGTTATTTTTCATGCATTTACTAATTATTTTGAGCTATAAGACCCTAAAATTGAAAAGCATTTCAAATGAACTCTGAAAAGGTTGAAAGTTGGCATGGTATCATCATTTCATCCACATAGCATGTGCAAGAATGTTGAGAGGGTTACGGCAAAAACTGGATGCACTTCGTGTACAAAATGGACAATCTCTTTCAAAGTATCAGGATTTCATACGAAAACTCGTCTGTTACAAAGGGATTTCATTTTTTAAAACTTATTTGAACTCCTGACTTTTTGTGCCACCAACCGGGAACAAAGGCCTCTTTTCAGCAGCCCAAAGGGAGGGAAGCGGCGTCCTTTGGTCCCAGTTGGTGCCACCAACCGGTTCCAAAGGCCTTGTGCTGCTGCGCCCGCGTCGAAAGTTTAGTCCCACCTTGCTAGTTGAGAGGGGCGCGCAGTGGTTTATAAGCCACACTGCCGCACCCCTCTCGAGCTCCTCTCCATAGCAGGCTTACGGGCCTAATTGTCACTTCTATGCCTGATGGGCTTACTGGGCCTTCTACGGGCCTGAATCCTGGCCCATCGATGGGTTTCTAGTCGTATTCAGGCCGTGGTGGCCCAGTAGGTGGCATATTTTTTATTTTTTGCGTTTTTTGTTTTCTTTTTTGCTTTATTGATTTTGTTTTGTTTCTACTTACAACAAAAAACTTATTTACTTTATGATAATTCTATTTGCTATTAAAGTTTCTAAAAAAAAGTTCTTTATGAAAATTCTTTTTGCTTTTAATGATTTTGAATAGAAAATACTTCGATAATTTTAGTTGCATCAATTTTATATAATTTTAGTTCAATAATACTAGAGGTTTCTTATAATGTTTTGAACAGAAGATACTTTGTTAATTTTAGTTTCATAAATTATATTAAAGTTTATTTTATTTTTTTTCTACTTATATATTTTAATAAAGTTTATATTATTTTGTTTCTAATTACTTATTTATTTTTTTGTTATTTTTCATGCACCATTTTTCTTGCATTTACTGATTATTTTGAGCTATAAGACCCTAAATTTGAAAAGCATTTCAAATGAACTCTCAAAAGGTTGAAAGTTGGCATGGTAGCATCATTTCATCCACATAGCATGTGCAAGAAAGTTGAGAGGGTTACGGCAAAAACTGGATGCACTTCGTGTACAAAATGGACAATCTCTTTCAAAGTATCAGGATTTCATACGAAAACTCGTCTGTTACAAAGGGATTTCATTTTTTAAAACTTATTTGAACTCCTGACTTTTTGTCTGTTCAAAATGCACCATTCAAAGCCACATCATCAATTTTCAATCCTTTCTGACTTCATTTGTTATTTTTCATGCATTTACTAATTATTTTGAGCTTTAAGACCCTAAAATTGAAAAGCATTTCAAATGAACTATGAAAAGGTTGAAAGTTGGCATGGTATCATCATTTCATCCACATAGCATGTGCAAGAAAGTTGAGAGGGTTACGGCAAAAACTGGATGCACTTCGTGCATAAAACGGACAATCTCTTTCAAAGTATCAGGATTTCATACGTAAACTCGTCTGTTACAAAGGGATTTCATTTTTTAAAACTTATTTGAACTCCTGACTTTTTGTGTGTTCAAAATGCACCATTCAAAGCCACATCATCAATTTTCAATCCTTTCTGACTTCATTTGTTATTTTTCATGCATTTACTAATTATTTTGAGCTATAAGACCCTAAAATTGAAAAGCATTTCAAATGAACTCTGAAAAGGTTGAAAGTTGGCATGGTATCATCATTTCATCCACATAGCATGTGCAAGAATGTTGAGAGGGTTACGGCAAAAACTGGATGCACTTCGTGTACAAAATGGACAATCTCTTTCAAAGTATCAGGATTTCATACGAAAACTCGTCTGTTACAAAGGGATTTCATTTTTTAAAACTTATTTGAACTCCTGACTTTTTGTGTGTTCAAAATGCACCATTCAAAGCCACATCATCAATTTTCAATCCTTTCTGACTTCATTTGTTATTTTTCATGCATTTACTAATTATTTTGAGCTTTAAGACCCTAAAATTGAAAAGCATTTCAAATGAACTATGAAAAGGTTGAAAGTTGGCATGGTATCATCATTTCATCCACATAGCATGTGCAAGAAAGTTGAGAGGGTTACGGCAAAAACTGGATGCACTTCGTGTATAAAACGGACAATCTCTTTCAAAGTATCAGGATTTCATACGGAAACTCGTCTGTTACAAAGGGATTTCATTTTTTAAAACTTATTTGAACTCCTGACTTTTTGTCTGTTCAAAATGCACCATTCAAAGCCACATCATCAATTTTCAATCCTTTCTGACTTCATTTGTTATTTTTCATGCATTTACTAATTATTTTGAGCTTTAAGACCCTAAAATTGAAAAGCATTTCAAATGAACTATGAAAAGGTTGAAAGTTGGCATGGTATCATCATTTCATCCACATAGCATGTGCAAGAAAGTTGAGAGGGTTACGGCAAAAACTGGATGCACTTCGTGCATAAAACGGACAATCTCTTTCAAAGTATCAGGATTTCATACGTAAACTCGTCTGTTACAAAGGGATTTCATTTTTTAAAACTTATTTGAACTCCTGACTTTTTGTGTGTTCAAAATGCACCATTCAAAGCCACATCATCAATTTTCAATCCTTTCTGACTTCATTTGTTATTTTTCATGCATTTACTAATTATTTTGAGCTATAAGACCCTAAAATTGAAAAGCATTTCAAATGAACTCTGAAAAGGTTGAAAGTTGGCATGGTATCATCATTTCATCCACATAGCATGTGCAAGAATGTTGAGAGGGTTACGGCAAAAACTGGATGCACTTCGTGTACAAAATGGACAATCTCTTTCAAAGTATCAGGATTTCATACGAAAACTCGTCTGTTACAAAGGGATTTCATTTTTTAAAACTTATTTGAACTCCTGACTTTTTGTGTGTTCAAAATGCACCATTCAAAGCCACATCATCAATTTTCAATCCTTTCTGACTTCATTTGTTATTTTTCATGCATTTACTAATTATTTTGAGCTTTAAGACCCTAAAATTGAAAAGCATTTCAAATGAACTATGAAAAGGTTGAAAGTTGGCATGGTATCATCATTTCATCCACATAGCATGTGCAAGAAAGTTGAGAGGGTTACGGCAAAAACTGGATGCACTTCGTGTATAAAACGGACAATCTCTTTCAAAGTATCAGGATTTCATACGGAAACTCGTCTGTTACAAAGGGATTTCATTTTTTAAAACTTATTTGAACTCCTGACTTTTTGTGTGTTCAAAATGCACCATTCAAAGCCACATCATCAATTTTCAATCCTTTCTGACTTCATTTGTTATTTTTCATGCATTTACTAATTATTTTGAGCTTTAAGACCCTAAAATTGAAAAGCATTTCAAATGAACTATGAAAAGGTTGAAAGTTGGCATGGTATCATCATTTCATCCACATAGCATGTGCAAGAAAGTTGAGAGGGTTACGGCAAAAACTGGATGCACTTCGTGTACAAAATGGACAATCTCTTTCAAAGTATCAGGATTTCATACGAAAACTCGTCTGTTACAAAGGGATTTCATTTTTTAAAACTTATTTGAACTCCTGACTTTTTGTGTGTTCAAAATGCACCATTCAAAGCCACATCATCAATTTTCAATCCTTTCTGACTTCATTTGTTATTTTTCATGCATTTACTAATTATTTTGAGCTTTAAGACCCTAAAATTGAAAAGCATTTCAAATGAACTATGAAAAGGTTGAAAGTTGGCATGGTATCATCATTTCATCCACATAGCATGTGCAAGAAAGTTGAGAGGGTTACGGCAAAAACTGGATGCACTTCGTGTATAAAACGGACAATCTCTTTCAAAGTATCAGGATTTCATACGGAAACTCGTCTGTTACAAAGGGATTTCATTTTTTAAAACTTATTTGAACTCCTGACTTTTTGTGCCACCAACCGGGAACAAAGGCCTCTTTTCAGCAGCCCAAAGGGAGGGAAGCGGCGTCCTTTGGTCCCAGTTGGTGCCACCAACCGGTTCCAAAGGCCTTGTGCTGCTGCGCCCGCGTCGAAAGTTTAGTCCCACCTTGCTAGTTGAGAGGGGCGCGCAGTGGTTTATAAGCCACACTGCCGCACCCCTCTCGAGCTCCTCTCCATAGCAGGCTTACGGGCCTAATTGTCACTTCTATGCCTGATGGGCTTACTGGGCCTTCTGCGGGCCTGAATCCTGGCCCATCGATGGGTTTCTAGTCGTATTCAGGCCGTGGTGGCCCAGTAGGTGGCATATTTTTTATTTTTTGCGTTTTTTGTTTTCTTTTTTGCTTTATTGATTTTGTTTTGTTTCTACTTACAACAAAAAACTTATTTACTTTATGATAATTCTATTTGCTATTAAAGTTTCTAAAAAAAAAGTTCTTTATGAAAATTCTTTTTGCTTTTAATGATTTTGAATAGAAAATACTTCGATAATTTTAGTTGCATCAATTTTATATAATTTTAGTTCAATAATACTAGAGGTTTCTTATAATGTTTTGAACAGAAAATACTTTGTTAATTTTAGTTTCATAAATTATATTAAAGTTTAATTTTTTTTTCTACTTATATATTTTAATAAAGTTTATATTATTTTGTTTCTAATTACTTATTTATTTTTTTGTTATTTTTCATGCACCATTTTTCTTGCATTTACTGATTATTTTGAGCTATAAGACCCTAAATTTGAAAAGCATTTCAAATGAACTCTGAAAAGGTTGAAAGTTGGCATGGTAGCATCATTTCATCCACATAGCATGTGCAAGAAAGTTGAGAGGGTTACGGCAAAAACTGGATGCACTTCGTGTACAAAATGGACAATCTCTTTCAAAGTATCAGGATTTCATACGAAAACTCGTCTGTTACAAAGGGATTTCATTTTTTAAAACTTATTTGAACTCCTGACTTTTTGTCTGTTCAAAATGCACCATTCAAAGCCACATCATCAATTTTCAATCCTTTCTGACTTCATTTGTTATTTTTCATGCATTTACTAATTATTTTGAGCTTTAAGACCCTAAAATTGAAAAGCATTTCAAATGAACTATGAAAAGGTTGAAAGTTGGCATGGTATCATCATTTCATCCACATAGCATGTGCAAGAAAGTTGAGAGGGTTACGGCAAAAACTGGATGCACTTCGTGCATAAAACGGACAATCTCTTTCAAAGTATCAGGATTTCATACGTAAACTCGTCTGTTACAAAGGGATTTCATTTTTTAAAACTTATTTGAACTCCTGACTTTTTGTGTGTTCAAAATGCACCATTCAAAGCCACATCATCAATTTTCAATCCTTTCTGACTTCATTTGTTATTTTTCATGCATTTACTAATTATTTTGAGCTATAAGACCCTAAAATTGAAAAGCATTTCAAATGAACTCTGAAAAGGTTGAAAGTTGGCATGGTATCATCATTTCATCCACATAGCATGTGCAAGAATGTTGAGAGGGTTACGGCAAAAACTGGATGCACTTCGTGTACAAAACGGACAATCTCTTTCAAAGTATCAGGATTTCATACGGAAACTCGTCTGTTACAAAGGGATTTCATTTTTTAAAACTTATTTGAACTCTTGACTTTTTGTGTGTTCAAAATGCACCATTCAAAGCCACATCATCAATTTTCAATCCTTTCTGACTTCATTTGTTATTTTTCATGCATTTACTAATTATTTTGAGCTATAAGACCCTAAAATTGAAAAACATTTCAAATGAACTCTGAAAAGGTTGAAAGTTGGCATGGTATCATCATTTCATCCACATAGCATGTGGAAGAAAGTTGAGAGGGTTACGGCAAAAACTGGATGCACTTCGTGTACAAAATGGACAATCTCTTTGAAACTATCAGGATTTCATACGGAAACTCGTCTGTTACAAAGGGATTTCATTTTTTTAAACTTATTTGAACTCCTGACTTTTTGTGTGTTCAAAATGCACCATTCAAAGCCACATCATCAATTTTCAATCCTTTCTGACTTCATTTGTTATTTTTCATGCATTTACTAATTATTTTGAGCTATAAGACCCTAAAATTGAAAAGTATTTCAAATGAACTCTGAAAAGGTTGAAAGTTGGCATGGTATCATCATTTCATCCACATAGCATGTGCAAGAATGTTGAGAGGGTTACGGCAAAAACTGGATGCACTTCGTGTACAAAACGGACAATCTCTTTCAAAGTATCAGGATTTCATACGGAAACTCGTCTGTTACAAAGGGATTTCATTTTTTAAAACTTATTTGAACTCCTGACTTTTTGTGTGTTCAAAATGCACCATTCAAAGCCACATCATCATTTTTCAATCCTTTCTGACTTCATTTGTTATTTTTCATGCATTTACTAATTATTTTGAGCTATAAGACCCTAAAATTGAAAAACATTTCAAATGAACTCTGAAAAGGTTGAAAGTTGGCATGGTATCATCATTTCATCCACATAGCATGTGCAAGAAAGTTGAGAGGGTTACGGAAAAAACTGGATGCACTTCGTGTATAAAACGGACAATCTCTTTCAAAGTATCAGGATTTCATACGGAAACTCGTCTGTTACAAAGGGATTTCATTTTTTAAAACTTATTTGAACTCCTGACTTTTTGTGTGTTCAAAATGCACCATTCAAAGCCACATCATCAATTTTCAATCCTTTCTGAATTCATTTGTTATTTTTCATGCATTTACTAATTATTTTGAGCTATAAGACCCTAAAATTGAAAAACATTTCAAATGAACTATGAAAAGGTTGAAAGTTGGCATGGTATCATCATTTCATCCACATAGCATGTGCAAGAAAGTTGAGAGGGTTACGGCAAAAACTGGATGCACTTCGTGTACAAAATGGACAATCTCTTTCAAACTATCAGGATTTCATACGGAAACTCGTCTGTTACAAAGGGATTTCATTTTTTAAAACTTATTTGAACTCCTGACTTTTTGTGTGTTCAAAATGCACCATTCAAAGCCACATCATCAATTTTCAATCCTTTCTGAATTCATTTGTTATTTTTCATGCATTTACTAATTATTTTGAGCTATAAGACCCTAAAATTGAAAAACATTTCAAATGAACTATGAAAAGGTTGAAAGTTGGCATGGTATCATCATTTCATCCACATAGCATGTGCAAGAAAGTTGAGAGGGTTACGGCAAAAACTGGATGCACTTCGTGTACAAAATGGACAATCTCTTTCAAACTATCAGGATTTCATACGGAAACTCGTCTGTTACAAAGGGATTTCATTTTTTAAAACTTATTTGAACTCCTGACTTTTTGTGTGTTCAAAATGCACCATTCAAAGCCACATCATCATTTTTCAATCCTTTCTGACTTCATTTGTTATTTTTCATGCATTTACTAATTATTTTGAGCTATAAGACCCTAAAATTGAAAAACATTTCAAATGAACTCTGAAAAGGTTGAAAGTTGGCATGGTATCATCATTTCATCCACATAGCATGTGCAAGAAAGTTGAGAGGGTTACGGAAAAAACTGGATGCACTTCGTGTATAAAACGGACAATCTCTTTCAAAGTATCAGGATTTCATACGGAAACTCGTCTGTTACAAAGGGATTTCATTTTTTAAAACTTATTTGAACTCCTGACTTTTTGTGTGTTCAAAATGCACCATTCAAAGCCACATCATCAATTTTCAATCCTTTCTGAATTCATTTGTTATTTTTCATGCATTTACTAATTATTTTGAGCTATAAGACCCTAAAATTGAAAAACATTTCAAATGAACTATGAAAAGGTTGAAAGTTGGCATGGTATCATCATTTCATCCACATAGCATGTGCAAGAAAGTTGAGAGGGTTACGGCAAAAACTGGATGCACTTCGTGTACAAAATGGACAATCTCTTTCAAACTATCAGGATTTCATACGGAAACTCGTCTGTTACAAAGGGATTTCATTTTTTAAAACTTATTTGAACTCCTGACTTTTTGTGTGTTCAAAATGCACCATTCAAAGCCACATCATCAATTTTCAATCCTTTCTGACTTCATTTGTTATTTTTCATGCATTTACTAATTATTTTGAGCTATAAGACCCTAAAATTGAAAAGCATTTCAAATGAACTCTGAAAAGGTTGAAAGTTGGCATGGTATCATCATGTCGGGACCCCGATTCCAAATCACACCGATCTAGCCTGTAACACCTCATATCACTTTGCGGCCTCACGCACGGTACTCCCACGGGTGTCGCCTTACCATGGCCCGGGACCGTTTGCGCCTTTTGGCTCACGTATATGACAATGTCGCTAGCATCCATATGACAGAGAACCCGGGCCGACATGGCTAGTCGTGAACCCAAAGCGGCACTAACGTATGGGGACAGGCATACATGAATCAACATCGAACGTGTCGGTCAGCAGCGTGCGAATCCGGGCTGTAGCACTGGGCTAACAGGACTCCGGGAACCCGGGCTGTAGCAGGCTAGGCAGGACTCCGGATGTCACCGCGTGACATTTCCCCGAAGGGACAGACACAGGAACAATATGAAACACATGCCGGCCAGTCAAGTGTCCAGAGCAGTAGTGCTGGGCTAGCAGGACTCCGGTGAACCGGGCTGTAGCGGACTACTATGGCTCAAGGAGGCACTAGACTACATTTCCCCATAAGAGAGGCTGCTAAGGATAGACAACTAGATTGTCGGATCCCACACATACCAAGCATTTCAATCATACACACAATATGCTCGATATGTGCAAATACAACATGGCATCACAACAAGACTCTACGACTCAGAGTATTTATTCATTAGGCTCCGAAGAGCGAGATATTACAAACATGGGTCTCATGACCCAACATTCAGAGCATACAAGTCAAAGCACATGCGGAAGCTTAACATGTCTGAGTACAGACATCTACAAATGAAAAAGGCTGAGAAGCCTGACTATCTACCAGATCCTGCCGAGGGCACAAGATCGTAGCTGAGGTAACAAGCTAAACGTCGGAGTCCACACGGAACTACTAGCAAGACTGACGTCTCTCTACAAAACATAAAATAGGCAAACGTGAGTACAAATGTACCCAGCAAGACTTACATCAGAACTAGCTACATATGCATCGGTATCAACAAAGGGGGGTGGTGGAGTTTAACTGCAGCAAGCCAGCTTTGACTCGGTGGCTATCCTAACTACGACTGCAAGCAACTCTTTTGAGGTGGCGCACACGAGTCCACATATTCACCATATCAATACACCACTATGGATCCGCTCCCGTCTCCCTACGAGAACGCCATCCATAGCACTCACGCTTATCTTGCGCATTTTAGAGTATCCACTTTCACTTGTCTATGAACTGTAATAGGCAACCCAGAAGTCATTTACCGTGGACACGGCTATTCGAATAGATCATATTAACCCTGCAGGGGTGTACTTCGTCACACACGCTCTCGCCACTTACCACCATGTACACGTCGTGTACCTCGGCAACCTTCAAGCGGAAGCCTGGCGAGGGAGTCGGCCACGACCTGACTAACCACACAAGTCTCTCGTCCAGGTTTATCGCCTATTCGGGTTCCATCCGCAAGGAGATCCGGCCGGGGTGTCGCTCACGGCCCCAAACGATGTGTGCAGGGTTCCCGAGCCCACCATCCGGGTGCCACTCGGTACACCAGGCCACGTGTGCCTAGTCTGTCCCAAGCCCACCTGTACCGGGTGCCACTTGGTAGACTACTAACACTACCTACAAACACCAGAGACTAGTTGCAACTCCTGGACAGAGATCGAGGCGGTTAATAAGCCGAGAGGGGTCGAGTTACCGGAACCCAATGTGTGGTAGTAACTGTTCATGGATCACAAACACAGAACTCAGTTCCTGAGGACGGTTTCAATGAGACAACCCACCATGTACTCCTACATGGCCTCTCACCGCTACCTTTACCAAATCGTGTTCACACATTTAGCTCTCACACAGTAGGACATGTTCACAACTTTCCAATTCATTCCCGATGAATCAGACCTGACACAACTCTAAGCAATAGCAGGCATGACAAACAAGCATGAATGAGTAGGCACATCAGGGCTCAAACAACTCCTACTCATGCTAGTGGGTTTCATCTATTTACTGTGACAATGACAGGTCATGCAGAGGAAAGGGGGTTCAACTACCGCAACAAGTAACAGTTGAAGCGTTGTTGTCCTAATGCAGTAAAAGAGAGCAGGAGCGAGAGAGTGGGATTGTATCGGAATGAACAAGGGGGTTTGCTTGCCTGACACTTCCGAAGATAGTATAGCTCTTCATCGGTGTCATCGATCGCATCGTCGAAGCAACGTCTACTGAGAGGGGACAATACCGGCAAACAGAGAAGAAACACGATCAATGCAATGCACAATATGATGCATGCTATGACATGGCAATATGAATGTGTTTTGAGCTAATGCAACTAGCACATATTAAATGGAGTTGGTTTGAACCTTAGGTTCAAATTCAAACTCTATATAAGACATTTCAAATGCCATTTATTCAAATTGTCATATACAGTGGCTGTAAGTTGTTCGAACATGCATGAGGATGCCATAAACAGATTCTTTGGATTTTTCTGATAATTTTTCATATATGAATCATTTCATTTGGAGTTATAGATTAATTTCTATGGGTTTTTGAAGTTTTAAACATTTTCTGGAATTTTCAGATTTATTACTAAATAAGAAAATCCCAGCAAATGTATTTATGACGTCAGCAGTGTGTCATAGCGACGTCAGCAGTCAACCACGGTCAAACCTGACGGTGGGACCCGCATGTCATTGAGACAGTGTTGAACTCTGGTTAACCCCGCGTTGACTCTGGCTTTGACCCGCTGCGGGGCCCACTGTCAGTGACTCTAGGGGGTTAGTTAGCGCTAATGACGGTGCCACGTCACCAACCACCGGAGTTGGACGCCGGCGACCAAACCTGACGGCGGAGGATCGCCGGAGTTGCTCGGGACGGCGCTACAGGCGGTGATTTGCGGCGCGGTTTGAAGCTACGGCGAGCTGGCGTTCGCGTGCATCTGCTAGGGCAGACGGGAGGGGCTGGGACGGACCGAGCTCGCCGGAAGCGAGCTCGCGGCGGCGGCCGGAGCTCGGGCACCGACGGGTTAGGCGCCACAGCGCGTTTCGAGGCAAACTGGTGGGGTCTGCGGCTTCCTGAGGATGCGCTGAGCACGCCTACGTGCTCTGGTGCGGCGTGCGGGTGTTGCAACCGCGGCGGCGACATGGCCGGCGGCGGGGAGCGGTCGGCTCTGGTGGTTGATGCGGCTAGGGGGCGAATCACGCAATGAGGCAAGGGGGAAACGGTGCAACGGCTCACCGCGGTTCTTCTAGTGCTGCTGGCGAGGCAGGGGAGGCACGGGGTCCGGCGAAACGATGGTGGGGATCACCGGCGCCCGAGGTCGAGATCGGCGGCGTTGGAGATGCAGCAAGGCTTCTGGCGCCGCGTGACTCGATGGAGAGGACGACGACGTCGTGGCGGAGCTCGTGGTTACGTCGGAGAGGCGCGGGGAAGGCTGTGGGTGTGGCAACGGCGAGCGGTGGCGACGAGCTCTGCTCGGTTGTCGCGGGAGAGAGACAAGGGAGGGGATGAGCATGGAGGGAGGAGTGAGAGGGCCCGGGGTGGCGCGTGGCGTCGTCCAGAGGGGTCGGGGAGGCCAACCAAGCAGGAGGTGGCCAAGCGCGTGGGCGCGCGCGGCGGCCACACGCCCTCGTGCCCACTGGCACGAGGAGGAAGACGACAGGCGGGAAGCTGGGCTGGGCCAGCCTGCTGGGCCGCCAGCTGGGCCGCCTGAAAGGCCAGGTAACTCCCTCTCTCTCTCTCTTTACTTTCTATTTTAGTTTCTGTTTTCCTATTTGTTTTAACTCTGTTTTGATTTAGTCTCTACGCTAAATCATTTTATATGCTTCTGGTAAATTTTTGTAGGGACTATTTGGATTATTCCAGAGCCCCTCACATTTACCCAGAATTATTGGACATATATAAAATATATAACATGTATATATATCCAATGCAAATAATTATTGCATTAGCTTCAAATGCCCAAAACAAATATTTATGAGCTCCTGAAAATATTGGTTTGAATTTTAATTCTGGCCAATATTTCCATAGAGAAACATGAACATTTTCTTGGACCTATTTGAAGCAATATTTATCTTGGTCTTTTTCAAAAATGATTTCTGAGGCTTTCACATGTCCCCATTTCAAATTCATTGAAATTTAAACATGATGCACACATGACTAGCTAGCCTAGAGCAAACCAGAACTAGGGATGTGACAACTCACCCCCACTAAACAAAAATCTCGTCCCGAGATTCAAGCGTAGGGTAAGATGAAAGGGGAACGCAAACTAACATAATCTTCACGATCCAATTGTTCTTCTCGGAGATGTTGATTCATTGCATCCCTTGATCTCAACATCTCGCTTTGAGAACTACATCCAACATAACAACGAATAGAGAGGGAGAATTTTTAGAAGAATTAATCTTCCTGAGGTTCGAGCAACTTAGGATCATCTTAATGATCACAAGCTCAACTCACGGAATGGGACATAGAAATATCTATGGAGCTGAGAGGCAAAACATGCATCAGAAGGGATGGAAGAAACAATTTGACGAAGGTTTCAGAATAGCGAGGAAGAATTGCCATGATTCCATAATGGGGCACCTTGGAAAAGGTGACTCGTAGAATTCTTCCCTTAAGTGGCAAAAAGAATTACTTTTGATTCAGAGATCATTGAAACTCTTCATACCAGCGTAAGGCAATCACAACGATCGTGTGAACGAATTCAAAAGAATGGCACACTCAATTTGGAAAGGAAACTATGGTTATAGAACAACTCGGCAAATGGAAGGCACATTACAGTTGATACCAAGGACATAACCTAGTGACTGCGTGCTTTCAAGAACTTGAGCATTTCCATATTCATCAAGGTTTTACCAACATCCGTGCCGAGGATCCTGGCATCATATCTTACTTCCATGATGAATAGTGATGGACAATGCGGATACAAAGGAAGATAACACCTTCTCAGACTTCCCCTTAGCGAGGCTAAGGAAACAGAATCTGGATGATCGACCGAGAGACATTTAGCACTCCGCTTCTAATGTTCTCCTTGATGTGCTAGTGCAACCCTTTTATTACAATGGTCTGGTACGTAGAACATCAAGTAAAAAGGTCGGACTTCGGGAGCACAAGAGTCCATAAGGAATATCTACGAAAGTAGAATCTTATGAAATCCTTATGGAGAGGTGGCCAACTTTCTCAATCAAGATACTACAATAATAGGTCTTCCGGTTGGGTGTGTTGGCCACGACATCCACTTACCGGTAACAGAGAGACCATTAGTATAGTTCTTGGGAAACGTTCAACCATCACATCTGCCTGAGATTCAGATCTGGTTGGTGTCGGGATATTCCAGACTCATCAAGTCAAGAAAGAAAAATGAAAGTTTGCAACGCAATTCGACGAGATGACGTTGCGAGATTCTCGGGGCATGAGCTACGATAGCAAGCTCCAAAACACGAGCTGGTTCTGCTACAAACCTGTGAACACGCTATCCAAGACAAGCATGACCACGTGGTAGTCTTATAATAAAACACTACCGAGTTCAGGTGGGGGACCATCAACAAGGATAACAAAGTCCTAACATAAGTCATGATTCTTAAGAAGGAACTTCTTCTCCTTGAACAAATCAATCAGTGGCTTCGTGTGCCAGGGATACATTACAGAATGAAGATGATCAGTCTATCAAACCATAGAATACTTCGCACATGCATGACTAACTTGGGATGATTCCAGAGGAAGCAAAACAAGCTTTCTCGGATCCACGGCGGCAACTTACACCAAGTGCACGTGAATTAGAGAGAGTCACTTCTTTCATCCGAACACATGCTTCATGGACAGAACATGAAGATAATGCTTATAAAAGTTTCCAACACTAGCTTAATGCTCAACAAAATCATGGACAGGACGGGATTGTTGTCAATGGGCTCAGCAACAATCCATCCAGGCTTCCATATAGATGGAATTCCAAAATTAGGTAAACACGGGAATAGCATTGGTCAGGCCCAAAAGATATAATGGTGTATGCTCGAGGATTCAACCACGAGTAAGACAACATTATGAACATCGTTGGTTCTGATTTGATTTGACAATAGCCCATACTCAAATCAAAGTTTGGTTAAGATGATAGGTCCATTAATTGATCACGAGGACCAATCGATGAAGAAATCATCTTTCTGCAACAAACACACACACAAGAGATATCCTTTGGAAAGAACTAAGTCAGATAAGCTTTTATCTTCCAACTCTCCAAATTGTTGTTTAGCTTGACCAACTAGCTCAGGGGTATCCAACACGGATTCTTGGAGAAGGGGTGGTTTACAGGAAACCAACTTGATCACGAGCTCAACATAACAGTCAGGAAACAACCTGGTGATACTTCCGAGAAGATAATCAGAAAATCACAAACCACCGATATGTTACTAAGCTCGAGAACAATCTTGCTTTTCAGGGCAAGACGATGTGATCAAAAAGGGCGAGGAATTGATACAATCCTAACTCGTTGACCGAAGAGTGCACCAGGAAACTGGACTAGGTAACACGATCAATCTCGGGATGATGATTGAACAACCAACACGCTAAGAATGAGGGTATTGCCATTAACTACCAAGCAACGAGTTGCTCAGAGTATTGATTTCACACATCACGGTTCACTTGTCGGTGTTCCGGTTGTGACAACACGGGACCGAGGAATGAATAATGATGGCGAGAAGTATCACTACATCAAGAATTCATGAGAGGTGGTGCAATTCTCATGACACTCTTGACATAAAGATGGTAACGCTCCAAGGTAGAGCAGAGCAAAAGCTGGATTGGCAGTTTGGTCTGCGGGATACAATTGCTTTGACCCAATCCTAGATATGGACGAGGTTCTGGAGTTTGTTTCTCCTAGTCATTCTGAAATAGAACGGCTTGACAGGCCACAAGGATAGTACGCATCGATGACACGATCGCACACATACCCTTGACTATCAATTGATAGATGAAGGTCGGAATACAGCTAAAGAGGGACAACCCAAAAGAACATATGATTTTCTGAGTTGCGGATGCATGGATTAGTATGTCAAACAAGTTCACCATATTTCTTCCGGATAATCCATGCAGAGGAGGAAGGACTGGCAGAGTCACAATATGAATGGAGTACTCCTCAAGAGCGCCCTGGTTGTGATCTTTTGGTACAAACGAACTCCTGCCAAGAATGGTTCATGGTATTTGAAGAACGAGATACCACGGACCTCGAAGACTATCACAAAGGTTACTAATATCTTAAAGGAACTAGCAACACTATCAACATGAAGTAAGTAGGTGAATCTCGAGTTCAAGAACCCAGGAGTAGAATACCTACTACTAAATAGCATCATACGGGATGCTTTCGAGAATAATGGCCAGAATCATCACACTGGGGATGCAAGCATTGCTAGATTACTAAGTGGTCCTCTAAGACACCTAGGGTCATAATAATAACTCCAACATATCTGTCAAGGCAACAGCGTACCTCAACTCAACGATTAGTGTGGTTAATCTGGCCCAAAGGATCATCGAGAACGGAAAGAAGGAATTTGCAAATGCATCAGATTATTTAGAAACCTGGGATGACTCGGACAGTATAACGGCTGTAAAAGCTCAAAAGATTTGAGATATCCTGCAAAATGGTGGCATAACCATTCAGAATCACAATATCAAGGTTCCGAGACCAACTATGAACATACGGAAGTAGTAGAGACTGAACTGAGGCTTCAGACCAACAATCCTACGAGTCTACGGATTAGTAACACGTGATCCTGATAGAAAGATGAGAAGCCTAGTTCTTAATCCCCGTAGAAGAGAAGAGGGTGACTCAGATCAGAAGGGCATAAGATAAAGGAGTAAAAGAGCCTTACGTTCCCTTCCACAATCAATTCCCTTATATAACTAAAGCATTTCTAGACTCAACTTCGACCAGTTTGGCTTCGTAAACCTACAGGCAGTCAGGCTCTGATACCAAAGCTGTCGGGACCCCGATTCCAAATCACACCGATCTAGCCTGTAACACCTCATATCACTTTGCGGCCTCACGCACGGTACTCCCACGGGTGTCGCCTTACCATGGCCCGGGACCGTTTGCGCCTTTTGGCTCACGTATATGACAATGTCGCTAGCATCCATATGACAGAGAACCCGGGCCGACATGGCTAGTCGTGAACCCAAAGCGGCACTAACGTATGGGGACAGGCATACATGAATCAACATCGAACGTGTCGGTCAGCAGCGTGCGAATCCGGGCTGTAGCACTGGGCTAACAGGACTCCGGGAACCCGGGCTGTAGCAGGCTAGGCAGGACTCCGGATGTCACCGCGTGACATTTCCCCGAAGGGACAGACACAGGAACAATATGAAACACATGCCGGCCAGTCAAGTGTCCAGAGCAGTAGTGCTGGGCTAGCAGGACTCCGGTGAACCGGGCTGTAGCGGACTACTATGGCTCAAGGAGGCACTAGACTACATTTCCCCATAAGAGAGGCTGCTAAGGATAGACAACTAGATTGTCGGATCCCACACATACCAAGCATTTCAATCATACACACAATATGCTCGATATGTGCAAATACAACATGGCATCACAACAAGACTCTACGACTCAGAGTATTTATTCATTAGGCTCCGAAGAGCGAGATATTACAAACATGGGTCTCATGACCCAACATTCAGAGCATACAAGTCAAAGCACATGCGGAAGCTTAACATGTCTGAGTACAGACATCTACAAATGAAAAAGGCTGAGAAGCCTGACTATCTACCAGATCCTGCCGAGGGCACAAGATCGTAGCTGAGGTAACAAGCTAAACGTCGGAGTCCACACGGAACTACTAGCAAGACTGACGTCTCTCTACAAAACATAAAATAGGCAAACGTGAGTACAAATGTACCCAGCAAGACTTACATCAGAACTAGCTACATATGCATCGGTATCAACAAAGGGGGGTGGTGGAGTTTAACTGCAGCAAGCCAGCTTTGACTCGGTGGCTATCCTAACTACGACTGCAAGCAACTCTTTTGAGGTGGCGCACACGAGTCCACATATTCACCATATCAATACACGACTACGGATCCGCTCCCGTCTCCCTACGAGAACGCCATCCATAGCACTCACGCTTATCTTGCGCATTTTAGAGTATCCACTTTCACTTGTCTATGAACTGTAATAGGCAACCCAGAAATCATTTACCGTGGACACGGCTATTCGAATAGATCATATTAACCCTGCAGGGGTGTACTTCGTCACACACGCTCTCGCCACTTACCACCATGTACACGTCGTGTACCTCGGCAACCTTCAAGCGGAAGCCTGGCGAGGGAGTCGGCCACGACCTGACTAACCACACAAGTCTCTCGTCCAGGTTTATCGCCTATTCGGGTTCCATCCGCAAGGAGATCCGGCCGGGGTGTCGCTCACGGCCCCAAACGATGTGTGCAGGGTTCCCGAGCCCACCATCCGGGTGCCACTCGGTACACCAGGCCACGTGTGCCTAGTCTGTCCCAAGCCCACCTGTACCGGATGCCACTTGGTAGACTACTAACACTACCTACAAACACCAGAGACTAGTTGCAACTCCTGGACAGAGATCGAGGCGGTTAATAAGCCAAGAGGGGTCGAGTTACCGGAACCCAATGTGTGGTAGTAACTGTTCATGGATCACAAACACAGAACTCAGTTCCTGAGGACGGTTTCAATGAGACAACCCACCATGTACTCCTACATGGCCTCTCACCGCTACCTTTACCAAATCGTGTTCACACATTTAGCTCTCACACAGTAGGACATGTTCACAACTTTCCAATTCATTCCCGATGAATCAGACCTGACACAACTCTAAGCAATAGCAGGCATGACAAACAAGCATGAATGAGTAGGCACATCAGGGCTCAAACAACTCCTACTCATGCTAGTGGGTTTCATCTATTTACTGTGACAATGACAGGTCATGCAGAGGAAAGGGGGTTTAACTACCGCAACAAGTAACAGTTGAAGCGTTGTTGTCCTAATGCAGTAAAAGAGAGCAGGAGCGAGAGAGTGGGATTGTATCGGAATGAACAAGGGGGTTTGCTTGCCTGACACTTCCGAAGATAGTATAGCTCTTCATCGGTGTCATCGATCGCATCGTCGAAGCAACGTCTACTGAGAGGGGACAATACCGGCAAACAGAGAAGAAACACGAACAATGCAATGCACAATATGATGCAAGCTATGACATGGCAATATGAATGTGTTTTGAGCTAATGCAACTAGCACATATTAAATGGAGTTGGTTTGAACCTTAGGTTCAAATTCAAACTCCATATAAGACATTTCAAATGCCATTTATTCAAATTGTCATATACAGTGGCTGTAAGTTGTTCAAACATGCATGAGGATGCCATAAACAGATTCTTTGGATTTTTCTGATAATTTTTCATATATGAATCATTTCATTTGGAGTTATAGATTAATTTCTATGGGTTTTTGAAGTTTTAAACATTTTCTGGAATTTTCAGATTTATTACTAAATAAGAAAATCCCAGCAAATGTATTTATGATGTCAGCAGTGTGTCATAGCGACATCAGCAGTCAACCACGGTCAAACCTGACGGTGGGACCCGCATGTCATTGAGACAGTGTTGAACTCTGGTTAACCCCGCGTTGACTCTGGCTTTGACCCGCTGCGGGGCCCACTGTCAGTGACTCTAGGGGGTTAGTTAGCGCTAATGACGGTGCCACGTCACCAACCACCGGAGTTGGACGCCGGCGACCAAACCTGACGGCGGAGGATCGCCGGAGTTGCTCGGGACGGCGCTACAGGCGGTGATTTGCGGCGCGGTTTGGAGCTACGGCGAGCTGGCGTTCGCGTGCATCTGCTAGGGCAGACGGGAGGGGCTGGGACGGACCGAGCTCGCCGGAAGCGAGCTCGCGGCGGCGGCCGGAGCTCGGGCACCGACGGGTTAGGCGCCACAGCGTGTTTCGAGGCGAACTGGTGGGGTCTGCGGCTTCCTGAGGAAGCGCTGAGCACGCCTACGTGCTCTAGTGCGGCGTGCGGGTGTTGCAACCGCGGCGGCGACATGGTCGGCGGCGGGGAGCGGTCGGCTCTGGTGGTTGATGCGGCTAGGGGGCGAATCACGCAATGAGGCAAGGGGGAAACGGTGCAACGGCTCACCGCGGTTCTTCTGGTGCTGCTGGCGAGGCAGGGGAGGCACGGGGTCCGGCGAAACGATGGTGGGGATCACCGGCGCCCGAGGTCGAGATCGGCGGCGTTGGAGATGCAGCAAGGCTTCTGGCGCCGCGTGACTCGATGGAGAGGACGACGACGTCGTGGCGGAGCTCGTGGTTACGTCGGAGAGGCGCGGGGAAGGCTGTGGGTGCGGCAACGGCGAGCGGTGGCGACGAGCTCTGCTCGGTTGTCGCGGGAGAGAGACAAGGGAGGGGATGAGCATGGAGGGAGGAGTGAGAGGGCCCGGGGTGGCGCGTGGCGTCGTCCAGAGGGGTCGGGGAGGCCAACCAAGCAGGAGGTGGCCAAGCGCGTGGGCGCGCGCGGTGGCCACACGCCCTCGTGCCCACTGGCACGAGGAGGAAGACAACAGGCGGGAAGCTGGGCTGGGCCAGCCTGCTGGGCCGCCAGCTGGGCCGCCTGAAAGGCCAGGTAACTCCCTCTCTCTCTCTCTCTCTTTACTTTCTATTTTAGTTTCTGTTTTCCTATTTGTTTTAACTCTGTTTTGATTTAGTCTCTGCGCTAAATCATTTTATATGCTTCTGGTAAATTTTTGTAGGGACTATTTGGATTATTCCAGAGCCCCTCACATTTACCCAGAATTATTGGACATATATAAAATATATAACATGTATATATATCCAATGCAAATAATTATTGCATTAGCTTCAAATGCCCAAAACAAATATTTATGAGCTCCTGAAAATATTGGTTTGAATTTTAATTCTGGCCAATATTTCCATAGAGAAACATGAACATTTTCTTGGACCTATTTGAAGCAATATTTATCTTGGTCTTTTTCAAAAATGATTTCTGAGGCTTTCACATGTCCCCATTTCAAATTCATTGAAATTTAAACATGATGCACACATGACTAGCTAGCCTAGAGCAAACCAGAACTAGGGATGTGACACATCATTTCATCCACATAGCATGTGCAAGAATGTTGAGAGGGTTACGGCAAAAACTGGATGCACTTCGTGTACAAAACGGACAATCTCTTTCAAAGTATCAGGATTTCATACGGAAACTCTTCTGTTACAAAGGGATTTCATTTTTTAAAACTTATTTGAACTCCTGATTTTTTGTGTGTTCAAAATGCACCATTCAAAGCCACATCATCAATTTTCAATCCTTTCTGACTTCATTTGTTATTTTTCATGCATTTACTAATTATTTTAGGCTATAAGACCCTAAAATTGAAAAACATTTCAAATGAACTCTGAAAAGGTTGAAAGTTGGCATGGTATCATCATTTCATCCACATAGCATGTGCAAGAAAGTTGAGAGGGTTACGGCAAAAACTGGATGCACTTCGTGTATAAAACGGACAATCTCTTTCAAAGTATCAGGATTTCATACGGAAACTCGTCTGTTACAAAGGGATTTCATTTTTTAAAACTTATTTGAACTCCTGACTTTTTGTGTGTTCAAAATGCACCATTCAAAGCCACATCATCAATTTTCAATCCTTTCTGACTTCATTTGTTATTTTTCATGCATTTACTAATTATTTTGAGCTATAAGACCCTAAAATTGAAAAGCATTTCAAATGAACTCTGAAAAGGTTGAAAGTTGGCATGGTATCATCATTTCATCCACATAGCATGTGCAAGAAAGTTGAGAGGGTTACGGCAAAAACTGGATGCTTCGTGTATAAAACGGACAATCTCTTTCAAAGCATCAGGATTTCATACGGAAACTCGTCTGTTACAAAGGGATTTCATTTTTTAAAACTTATTTGAACTCCTGACTTTTTGTGTGTTCAAAATGCACCATTCAAAGCCACATCATCAATTGTCAATCCTTTCTGACTTCATTTGTTATTTTTCATGCATTTACTAATTATTTTGAGCTATAAGACCCTAAAATTGAAAAGCATTTCAAATGAACTCTGAAAAGGTTGAAAGTTGGCATGGTATCATCATTTCATCCACATAGCATGTGCAAGAAAGTTGAGAGGGTTACGGCAAAAACTGGATGCACTTCGTGTACAAAACGGACAATCTCTTTCAAAGTATCAGGATTTCATACGGAAACTCGTCTGTTACAAAGGGATTTCATTTTTTAAAACTTATTTGAACTCCTGACTTTTTGTGTGTTCAAAATGCACCATTCAAAGCCACATCATCAATTTTCAATCCTTTCTGACTTCATTTGTTATTTTTCATGCATTTACTAATTATTTTGAGCTATAAGACCCTAAAATTGAAAAGCATTTCAAATGAACTCTGAAAAGGTTGAAAGTTGGCATGGTATCATCATTTCATCCACATAGCATGTGCAAGAAAGTTGAGAGGGTTACGGCAAAAACTGGATGCACTTCGTGTATAAAACGGACAATCTCTTTCAAAGTATCAGGATTTCATACGGAAACTCGTCTGTTACAAAGGGATTTCATTTTCTAAAACTTATTTGAACTCCTGACTTTTTGTGTGTTCAAAATGCACCATTCAAAGCCACGTCATCAATTTTCAATCCTTTCTGACTTCATTTGTTATTTTTCATGCATTTACTAATTATTTTGAGCTATAAGACCCTAAAATTGAAAAGCATTTCAAATGAACTCTGAAAAGGTTGAAAGTTGGCATGGTATCATCATTTCATCCACATAGCATGTGCAAGAAAGTTGAGAGGGTTACGGCAAAAACTGGATGCACTTCGTGTACAAAATGGACAATCTCTTTCAAAGTATCAGGATTTCATACGAAAACTCGTCTGTTACAAAGGGATTTCATTTTTTAAAACTTATTTGAACTCCTGACTTTTTGTGTGTTCAAAATGCACCATTCAAAGCCACATCATCAATTTTCAATCCTTTCTGACTTCATTTGTTATTTTTCATGCATTTACTAATTATTTTGAGCTTGAAGACCCTAAAATTGAGAAGCATTTCAAATGAACTATGAAAAGGTTGAAAGTTGGCATGGTATCATCATTTCATCCACATAGCATGTGCAAGAAAGTTGAGAGGGTTACGGCAAAAACTGGATGCACTTCGTGTATAAAACGGACAATCTCTTTCAAAGTATCAGGATTTCATACGGAAACTCGTCTGTTACAAAGGGATTTCATTTTTTAAAACTTATTTGAACTCCTGACTTTTTGTGTGTTCAAAATGCACCATTCAAAGCCACATCATCAATTTTCAATCCTTTCTGACTTCATTTGTTATTTTTCATGCATTTACTAATTATTTTGAGCTATAAGACCCTAAAATTGAAAAACATTTCAAATGAACTCTGAAAAGGTTGAAAGTTGGCATGGTATCATCATTTCATCCACATAGCATGTGCAAGAAAGTTGAGAGGGTTACGGCAAAAACTGGATGCACTTCGTGTACAAAATGGACAATCTCTTTCAAACTATCAGGATTTCATACGGAAACTCGTCTGTTACAAAGGGATTTCATTTTTTAAAACTTATTTGAACTCCTGACTTTTTGTGTGTTCAAAATGCACCATTCAAAGCCACATCATCAATTTTCAATCCTTTCTGACTTCATTTGTTATTTTTCATGCATTTACTAATTATTTTGAGCTATAAGACCCTAAAATTGAAAAGCATTTCAAATGAACTCTGAAAAGTTTGAAAGTTGGCATGGTATCATCATTTCATCCACATAGCATGTGCAAGAATGTTGAGAGGGTTACGGCAAAAACTGGATGCACTTCGTGTACAAAACGGACAATCTCTTTCAAAGTATCATGATTTCATACGGAAACTCGTCTGTTACAAAGGGATTTCATTTTTTAAAACTTATTTGAACTCCTGACTTTTTGTGTGTTCAAAATGCACCATTCAAAGCCACATCATCAATTTTCAATCCTTTCTGACTTCATTTGTTATTTTTCACGCATTTACTAATTATTTTGAGCTATAAGACCCTAAAATTGAAAAACATTTCAAATGAACTCTGAAAAGGTTGAAAGTTGGCATGGTATCATCATTTCATCCACATAGCATGTGCAAGAAAGTTGAGAGGGTTACGGCAAAAACTGGATGCACTTCGTGTATAAAACGGACAATCTCTTTCAAAGTATCAGGATTTCATACGGAAACTCGTCTGTTACAAAGGGATTTCATTTTTTAAAACTTATTTGAACTCCTGACTTTTTGTGTGTTCAAAATGCACCATTCAAAGCCACATCATCAATTTTCAATCCTTTCTGACTTCATTTGTTATTTTCATGCATTTACTAATTATTTTGAGCTATAAGACCCTAAAATTGAAAAGCATTTCAAATGAACTCTGAAAAGGTTGAAAGTTGGCATGGTATCATCATTTCATCCACATAGCATGTGCAAGAAAGTTGAGAGGGTTACGGCAAAAACTGGATGCACTTCGTGTATAAAACGGACAATCTCTTTCAAAGTATCAGGATTTCATACGGAAACTCGTCTGTTACAAAGGGATTTCATTTTCTAAAACTTATTTGAACTCCTGACTTTTTGTGTGTTCAAAATGCACCATTCAAAGCCACGTCATCAATTTTCAATCCTTTCTGACTTCATTTGTTATTTTTCATGCATTTACTAATTATTTTGAGCTATAAGACCCTAAAATTGAAAAGCATTTCAAATGAACTCTGAAAAGGTTGAAAGTTGGCATGGTATCATCATTTCATCCACATAGCATGTGCAAGAAAGTTGAGAGGGTTACGGCAAAAACTGGATGCACTTCGTGTACAAAATGGACAATCTCTTTCAAAGTATCAGGATTTCATACGGAAACTCGTCTGTTACAAAGGGATTTCATTTTTTAAAACTTATTTGAACTCCTGACTTTTTGTGTGTTCAAAATGCACCATTCAAAGCCACATCATCAATTTTCAATCCTTTCTGACTTCATTTGTTATTTTTCATGCATTTACTAATTATTTTGAGCTATAAGACCCTAAAATTGAAAAGCATTTCAAATGAACTCTGAAAAGTTTGAAAGTTGGCATGGTATCATCATTTCATCCACATAGCATGTGCAAGAATGTTGAGAGGGTTACGGCAAAAACTGGATGCACTTCGTGTACAAAACGGACAATCTCTTTCAAAGTATCATGATTTCATACGGAAACTCGTCTGTTACAAAGGGATTTCATTTTTTAAAACTTATTTGAACTCCTGACTTTTTGTGTGTTCAAAATGCACCATTCAAAGCCACATCATCAATTTTCAATCCTTTCTGACTTCATTTGTTATTTTTCACGCATTTACTAATTATTTTGAGCTATAAGACCCTAAAATTGAAAAACATTTCAAATGAACTCTGAAAAGGTTGAAAGTTGGCATGGTATCATCATTTCATCCACATAGCATGTGCAAGAAAGTTGAGAGGGTTACGACAAAAACTGGATGCACTTCGTGTATAAAACGGACAATCTCTTTCAAAGTATCAGGATTTCATACGGAAACTCGTCTGTTACAAAGGGATTTCATTTTTTAAAACTTATTTGAACTCCTGACTTTTTGTGTGTTCAAAATGCACCATTCAAAGCCACATCATCAATTTTCAATCCTTTCTGACTTCATTTGTTATTTTCATGCATTTACTAATTATTTTGAGCTATAAGACCCTAAAATTGAAAAGCATTTCAAATGAACTCTGAAAAGGTTGAAAGTTGGCATGGTATCATCATTTCATCCACATAGCATGTGCAAGAAAGTTGAGAGGGTTACGGCAAAAACTGGATGCACTTCGTGTATAAAACGGACAATCTCTTTCAAAGTATCAGGATTTCATACGGAAACTCGTCTGTTACAAAGGGATTTCATTTTTTAAAACTTATTTGAACTCCTGACTTTTTGTGTGTTCAAAATGCACCATTCAAAGCCACATCATCAATTTTCAATCCTTTCTGACTTCATTTGTTATTTTTCATGCATTTACTAATTATTTTGAGCTATAAGACCCTAAAATTGAAAAGCATTTCAAATGAACTCTGAAAAGGTTGAAAGTTGGCATGGTATCATCATTTCATCCACATAGCATGTGCAAGAAAGTTGAGAGGGTTACGGCAAAAACTGGATGCACTTCGTGTACAAAATGGACAATCTCTTTCAAAGTATCAGGATTTCATACGAAAACTCATCTGTTACAAAGGGATTTCATTTTTTAAAACTTATTTGAACTCCTGACTTTTTGTGTGTTCAAAATGCACCATTCAAAGCCACATCATCAATTTTCAATCCTTTCTGACTTCATTTGTTATTTTTCATGCATTTACTAATTATTTTGAGCTTTAAGACCCTAAAATTGAAAAGCATTTCAAATGAACTATGAAAAGGTTGAAAGTTGGCATGGTATCATCATTTCATCCACATAGCATGTGCAAGAAAGTTGAGAGGGTTACGGCAAAAACTGGATGCACTTCGTGTATAAAACGGACAATCACTTTCAAAGTATCAGGATTTCATACGGAAACTCGTCTGTTACAAAGGGATTTCATTTTTTAAAACTTATTTGAACTCCTGACTTTTTGTGTGTTCAAAATGCACCATTCAAAGCCACATCATCAATTTTCAATCCTTTCTGACTTCATTTGTTATTTTTGATGCATTTACTAATTATTTTGAGCTATAAGACCCTAAAATTGAAAAGCATTTCAAATGAATTCTGAAAAGGTTGAAAGTTGGCATGGTATCATCATTTCATCCACATAGCATGTGCAAGAAAGTTGAGAGGGTTACGGCAAAAACTGGATGCACTTCGTGTATAAAACGGACAATCTCTTTCAAAGTATCAGGATTTCATACGGAAACTCGTCTGTTACAAAGGGATTTCATTTTTTAAAACTTATTTGAACTCCTGACTTTTTGTGTGTTCAAAATGCACCATTCAAAGCCACATCATCAATTTTCAATCCTTTCTGACTTCATTTGTTATTTTCATGCATTTACTAATTATTTTGAGCTATAAGACCCTAAAATTGAAAAGCATTTCAAATGAACTCTGAAAAGGTTGAAAGTTGGCATGGTATCATCATTTCATCCACATAGCATGTGCAAGAAAGTTGAGAGGGTTACGGCAAAAACTGGATGCACTTCGTGTACAAAACGGACAATCTCTTTCAAAGTATCAGGATTTCATACGGAAACTCGTCTGTTACAAAGGGATTTCATTTTTTAAAACTTATTTGAACTCCTGACTTTTTGTGTGTTCAAAATGCACCATTCAAAGCCACATCATCAATTTTCAATCCTTTCTGACTTCATTTGTTATTTTTCATGCATTTACTAATTATTTTGAGCTATAAGACCCTAAAATTGAAAAGCATTTCAAATGAACTCTGAAAAGGTTGAAAGTTGGCATGGTATCATCATTTCATCCACATAGCATGTGCAAGAAAGTTGAGAGGGTTACGGCAAAAACTGGATGCACTTCGTGTACAAAATGGACAATCTCTTTCAAAGTATCAGGATTTCATACGAAAACTCATCTGTTACAAAGGGATTTCATTTTTTAAAACTTATTTGAACTCCTGACTTTTTGTGTGTTCAAAATGCACCATTCAAAGCCACATCATCAATTTTCAATCCTTTCTGACTTCATTTGTTATTTTTCATGCATTTACTAATTATTTTGAGCTTTAAGACCCTAAAATTGAAAAGCATTTCAAATGAACTATGAAAAGGTTGAAAGTTGGCATGGTATCATCATTTCATCCACATAGCATGTGCAAGAAAGTTGAGAGGGTTACGGCAAAAACTGGATGCACTTCGTGTACAAAACGGACAATCTCTTTCAAAGTATCAGGATTTCATACGGAAACTCGTCTGTTACAAAGGGATTTCATTTTTAAAAACTTATTTGAACTCCTGACTTTTTGTGCCACCAACCGGGAACAAAGGCCTCTTTTCAGCAGCCCAAAGGGAGGGAAGCGGCGTCCTTTGGTCCCAGTTGGTGCCACCAACCGGTTCCAAAGGCCTTGTGCTGCTGCGCCCGCGTCGAAAGTTTAGTCCCACCTCGCTAGTTGAGAGGGGCGCGCAGTGGTTTATAAGCCACACTGCCGCACCCCTCTCGAGCTCCTCTCCATAGCAGGCTTACGGGCCTAATTGTCACTGCTATGCCTGATGGGCTTACTGGGCCTTCTGCGGGTCTGAATCCTGGCCCATCGATGGGTTTCTAGTCGTATTCAGGCCGTGGTGGCCCAGTAGGTGGCATATTTTTCATTTTTTGCGTTTTTTGTTTTCTTTTTTGCTTTATTGATTTTGTTTTGTTTCTACTTACAACAAAAAACTTATTTACTTTATGATAATTCTATTTGCTATTAAAGTTTCTAACAAAAAAAGTTCTTTATGAAAATTCTTTTTGCTTTTAATGATTTTGAACAGAAAATACTTCGATAATTTTAGTTGCATCAATTTTATATAATTTTAGTTCAAGAATACTAGAGGTTTCTTATAATGTTTTGAACAGAAAATACTTTGTTAATTTTAGTTTCATAAATTATATTAAAGTTTATTTTATTTTTTTTCTACTTATATATTTTAATAAAGTTTATATTATTTTGTTTCTAATTACTTATTTATTTTATTTGTTATTTTTCATGCACCATTTTTCTTGCATTTACTGATTATTTTGAGCTATAAGACCCTAAATTTGAAAAACATTTCAAATGAACTCTGAAAAGGAGGAAAGTTGGCATGGTAGCATCATTTCATCCACATAGCATGTGCAAGAAAGTTGAGAGGGTTACGGCAAAAACTGGATGCACTTCGTGTACAAAATGGACAATCTCTTTCAAAGTATCAGGATTTCATACGAAAACTCGTCTGTTACAAAGGGATTTCATTTTTTAAAACTTATTTGAACTCCTGACTTTTTGTGTGTTCAAAATGCACCATTCAAAGCCACATCATCAATTTTCAATCCTTTCTGACTTCATTTGTTTTTTTCATGCATTTACTAATTATTTTGAGCTTTAAGACCCTAAAATTGAAAAGCATTTCAAATGAACTATGAAAAGGTTGAAAGTTGGCATGGTATCATCATTTCATCCACATAGCATGTGCAAGAAAGTTGAGAGGGTTACGGCAAAAACTGGATGCACTTCGTGTATAAAACGGACAATCACTTTCAAAGTATCAGGATTTCATACGGAAACTCGTCTGTTACAAAGGGATTTCATTTTTTAAAACTTATTTGAACTCCTGACTTTTTGTGTGTTCAAAATGCACCATTCAAAGCCACATCATCAATTTTCAATCCTTTCTGACTTCATTTGTTATTTTTGATGCATTTACTAATTATTTTGAGCTATAAGACCCTAAAATTGAAAAGCATTTCAAATGAATTCTGAAAAGGTTGAAAGTTGGCATGGTATCATCATTTCATCCACATAGCATGTGCAAGAATGTTGAGAGGGTTACGGCAAAAACTGGATGCACTTCGTGTACAAAACGGACAATCTCTTTCAAAGTATCAGGATTTCATACGGAAACTCGTCTGTTACAAAGGGATTTCATTTTTTTAAACTTATTTGAACTCCTGACTTTTTGTGTGTTCAAAATGCACCATTCAAAGCCACATCATCATTTTTCAATCCTTTCTGACTTCATTTGTTATTTTTCATGCATTTACTAATTATTTTGAGCTATAAGACCCTAAAATTGAAAAACATTTCAAATGAACTCTGAAAAGGTTGAAAGTTGGCATGGTATCATCATTTCATCCACATAGCATGTGTAAGAAAGTTGAGAGGGTTAAGGCAAAAACTGGATGCACTTCGTGTATAAAACGGACAATCTCTTTCAAAGTATCAGGATTTCATACGGAAACTCGTCTGTTACAAAGGGATTTCATTTTTAAAACTTATTTGAACTCCTGACTTTTTGTGTGTTCAAAATGCACCATTCAAAGCCACATCATCAATTTTCAATCCTTTCCGACTTCATTTGTTATTTTCATGCATTTACTAATTATTTTGAGCTATAAGACCCTAGAATTGAAAAACATTTCAAATGAACTCTGAAAAGGTTGAAAGTTGGCATGGTATCATCATTTCATCCACATAGTCATGTGCAAGAAAGTTGAGAGGGTTACGGCAAAAACTGGATGCACTTCGTGTACAAAATGGACAATCTCTTTCAAAGTATCAGGATTTCATACGGAAACTCGTCTGTTACAAAGGGATTTCATTTTTTAAAACTTATTTGAACTCCTGACTTTTTGTGTGTTCAAAATGCACCATTCAAAGCCACATCATCAATTTTCAATCCTTTCTGACTTCATTTGTTATTTTTCATGCATTTACTAATTATTTTGAGCTATAAGACCCTAAAATTGAAAAGCATTTCAAATGAACTCTGAAAAGGTTGAAAGTTGGCATGGTATCATCATTTCATCCACATAGCATGTGCAAGAAAGTTGAGAGGGTTACGGCAAAAACTGGATGCACTTCGTGTACAAAATGGACAATCTCTTTCAAACTATCAGGATTTCATACGGAAACTCGTCTGTTACAAAGGGATTTCATTTTTTAAAACTTATTTGAACTCCTGACTTTTTGTGTGTTCAAAATGCACCATTCAAAGCCACATCATCAATTTTCAATCATTTCTGACTTCATTTGTTATTTTTCATGCATTTACTAATTATTTTGAGCTATAAGACCCTAAAATTGAAAAGCATTTCAAATGAACTCTGGAAAGTTTGAAAGTTGGCATGGTATCATCATTTCATCCACATAGCATGTGCAAGAATGTTGAGAGGGTTATGGCAAAAACTGGATGCACTTCGTGTACAAAACGGACAATCTCTTTCAAAGTATCAGGATTTCATACGGAAACTCGTCTGTTACAAAGGGATTTCATTTTTTAAAACTTATTTGAACTCCTGACTTTTTGTGTGTTCAAAATGCACCATTCAAAGCCACATCATCAATTTTCAATCCTTTCTGACTTCATTTGTTATTTTTCACGCATTTACTAATTATTTTGAGCTATAAGACCCTAAAATTGAAAAACATTTCAAATGAACTCTGAAAAGGTTGAAAGTTGGCATGGTATCATCATTTCATCCACATAGCATGTGCAAGAAAGTTGAGAGGGTTACGGCAAAAACTGGATGCACTTCATGTATAAAACGGACAATCTCTTTCAAAGTATCAGGATTTCATACGGAAACTCGTCTGTTACAAAGGGATTTCATTTTTTAAAACTTATTTGAACTCCTGACTTTTTGTGTGTTCAAAATGCACCATTCAAAGCCACATCATCAATTTTCAATCCTTTCTAACTTCATTTGTTATTTTTCATGCATTTACTAATTATTTTGAGCTTTAAGACCCTAAAATTGAAAAGCATTTCAAATGAACTCTGAAAAGGTTGAAAGTTGGCATGGTATCATCATTTCATCCACATAGCATGTGCAAGAAAGTTGAGAGGGTTACGGCAAAAACTGGATGCACTTCGTGTACAAAATGGACAATCTCTTTCAAAGTATCAGGATTTCATACGGAAACTCGTCTGTTACAAAGGGATTTCATTTTTTTAAACTTATTTCAACTCCTGACTTTTTGTGTGTTCAAAATGCACCATTCAAAGCCACATCATCAATTTTCAATCCTTTCTGACTTCATTTGTTATTTTTCATGCATTTACTAATTATTTTGAGCTATAAGACCCTAAAATTGAAAAGCATTTCAAATGAACTCTGAAAAGGTTGAAAGTTGGCATGGTATCATCATTTCATCCACATAGCATGTGCAAGAAAGTTGAGAGGGTTACGGCAAAAACTGGATGCACTTCGTGTATAAAACGGACAATCTCTTTCAAAGTATCAGGATTTCATACGGAAACTCGTCTGTTACAAAGGGATTTCATTTTTTAAAACTTATTTGAACTCCTGACTTTTTGTGTGTTCAAAATGCACCATTCAAAGCCACATCATCAATTTTCAATCATTTCTGACTTCATTTGTTATTTTTCATGCATTTACTAATTATTTTGAGCTATAAGACCCTAAAATTGAAAAACATTTCAAATGAACTCTGAAAAGGTTGAAAGTTGGCATGGTATCATCATTTCATCCACATAGCATGTGCAAGAAAGTTGAGAGGGTTACGGCAAAAACTGGATGCACTTCGTGTACAAAATGGACAATCTCTTTCAAACTATCAGGATTTCATACGGAAACTCGTCTGTTACAAAGGGATTTCATTTTTTAAAACTTATTTGAACTCCTGACTTTTTGTGTGTTCAAAATGCACCATTCAAAGCCACATCATCAATTTTCAATCCTTTCTGACTTCATTTGTTATTTTTCATGCATTTACTAATTATTTTGAGCTATAAGACCCTAAAATTGAAAAGCATTTCAAATGAACTCTGGAAAGTTTGAAAGTTGGCATGGTATCATCATTTCATCCACATAGCATGTGCAAGAATGTTGAGAGGGTTATGGCAAAAACTGGATGCACTTCGTGTACAAAACGGACAATCTCTTTCAAAGTATCAGGATTTCATACGGAAACTCGTCTGTTACAAAGGGATTTCATTTTTTAAAACTTATTTGAACTCCTGACTTTTTGTGTGTTCAAAATGCACCATTCAAAGCCACATCATCAATTTTCAATCCTTTCTGACTTCATTTGTTATTTTTCACGCATTTACTAATTATTTTGAGCTATAAGACCCTAAAATTGAAAAACATTTCAAATGAACTCTGAAAAGGTTGAAAGTTGGCATGGTATCATCATTTCATCCACATAGCATGTGCAAGAAAGTTGAGAGGGTTACGGCAAAAACTGGATGCACTTCATGTATAAAACGGACAATCTCTTTCAAAGTATCAGGATTTCATACGGAAACTCGTCTGTTACAAAGGGATTTCATTTTTTAAAACTTATTTGAACTCCTGACTTTTTGTGTGTTCAAAATGCACCATTCAAAGCCACATCATCAATTTTCAATCCTTTCTAACTTCATTTGTTATTTTTCATGCATTTACTAATTATTTTGAGCTTTAAGACCCTAAAATTGAAAAGCATTTCAAATGAACTCTGAAAAGGTTGAAAGTTGGCATGGTATCATCATTTCATCCACATAGCATGTGCAAGAAAGTTGAGAGGGTTACGGCAAAAACTGGATGCACTTCGTGTATAAAACGGACAATCTCTTTCAAAGTATCAGGATTTCATACGGAAACTCGTCTGTTACAAAGGGATTTCATTTTTTAAAACTTATTTGAACTCCTGACTTTTTGTGTGTTCAAAATGCACCATTCAAAGCCACATCATCAATTTTCAATCCTTTCTGACTTCATTTGTTATTTTTCATGCATTTACTAATTATTTTGAGCTATAAGACCCTAAAATTGAAAAGCATTTCAAATGAACTCTGAAAAGGTTGAAAGTTGGCATGGTATCATCATTTCATCCACATAGCATGTGCAAGAAAGTTGAGAGGGTTACGGCAAAAACTGGATGCACTTCGTGTACAAAATGGACAATCTCTTTCAAAGTATCAGGATTTCATACGAAAACTCGTCTGTTACAAAGGGATTTCATTTTTTAAAACTTATTTGAACTCCTGACTTTTTGTGTGTTCAAAATGCACCATTCAAAGCCACATCATCAATTTTCAATCCTTTCTGACTTCATTTGTTATTTTTCATGCATTTACTAATTATTTTGAGCTTTAAGACCCTAAAATTGAAAAGCATTTCAAATGAACTATGAAAAGGTTGAAAGTTGGCATGGTATCATCATTTCATCCACATAGCATGTGCAAGAAAGTTGAGAGGGTTACGGCAAAAACTGGATGCACTTCGTGTACAAAACGAACAATCTCTTTCAAAGTATCAGGATTTCATACGGAAACTCGTCTGTTACAAAGGGATTTCATTTTTAAAAACTTATTTGAACTCCTGACTTTTTGTGCCACCAACCGGGAACAAAGGCCTCTTTTCAGCAGCCCAAAGGGAGGGAAGCGGCGTCCTTTGGTCCCAGTTGGTGCCACCAACCGGTTCCAAAGGCCTTGTGCTGCTGCGCCCGCGTCGAAAGTTTAGTCCCACCTCGCTAGTTGAGAGGGGCGCGCAGTGGTTTATAAGCCACACTGCCGCACCCCTCTCGAGCTCCTCTCCATAGCAGGCTTACGGGCCTAATTGTCACTGCTATGCCTGATGGGCTTACTGGGCCTTCTGCGGGCCTGAATCCTGCCCCATCGATGGGTTTCTAGTCGTATTCAGGCCGTGGTGGCCCAGTAGGTGGCATATTTTTCATTTTTTGCGTTTTTTGTTTTCTTTTTTGCTTTATTGATTTTGTTTTGTTTCTACTTACAACAAAAAACTTATTTACTTTATGATAATTCTATTTGCTATTAAAGTTTCTAACAAAAAAAGTTCTTTATGAAAATTCTTTTTGCTTTTAATGATTTTGAACAG
The DNA here is from genome assembly GCF_002575655.3 of Aegilops tauschii subsp. strangulata. Lineage (NCBI taxonomy): Eukaryota > Viridiplantae > Streptophyta > Magnoliopsida > Poales > Poaceae > Aegilops > Aegilops tauschii. The sequence goes on from NW_027333121.1 coordinate 49,661, forward strand.
AAAATACTTCGATAATTTTAGTTGCATCAATTTTATATAATTTTAGTTCAATAATACTAGAGGTTTCTTATAATGTTTTGAACAGAAAATACTTTGTTAATTTTAGTTTCATAAATTATATTAAAGTTTATTTTATTTTTTTTCTACTTATATATTTTAATAAAGTTTATATTATTTTGTTTCTAATTACTTATTTATTTTATTTGTTATTTTTCATGCACCATTTTTCTTGCATTTACTGATTATTTTGAGCTATAAGACCCTAAATTTGAAAAGCATTTCAAATGAACTCTGAAAAGGTTGAAAGTTGGCATGGTATCATCATTTCATCCACATAGCATGTGCAAGAAAGTTGAGAGGGTTACGGCAAAAACTGGATGCACTTCGTGTATAAAACGGACAATCTCTTTCAAAGTATCAGGATTTCATACGGAAACTCGTCTGTTACAAAGGGATTTCATTTTTTAAAACTTATTTGAACTCCTGACTTTTTGTGTGTTCAAAATGCACCATTCAAAGCCACATCATCAATTTTCAATCCTTTCTGACTTCATTTGTTTTTTTCATGCATTTACTAATTATTTTGAGCTATAAGACCCTAAAATTGAAAAGCATTTCAAATGAACTATGAAAAGGTTGAAAGTTGGCATGGTATCATCATTTCATCCACATAGCATGTGCAAGAAAGTTGAGAGGGTTACGGCAAAAACTGGATGCACTTCGTGTATAAAACGGACAATCACTTTCAAAGTATCAGGATTTCATACGGAAACTCGTCTGTTACAAAGGGATTTCATTTTTTTAAACTTATTTGAACTCCTGACTTTTTGTGTGTTCAAAATGCACCATTCAAAGCCACATCATCAATTTTCAATCCTTTCTGACTTCATTTGTTATTTTTCATGCATTTACTAATATTTTTGAGCTATAAGACCGTAAAATTGAAAAGCATTTCAAATGCACTCTGAAAAGGTTGAAAGTTGGCATGGTATCATCATTTCATCCACATAGCATGTGCAAGAATGTTGAGAGGGTTACGGCAAAAACTGGATGCACTTCGTGTACAAAACGGACAATCTCTTTCAAAGTATCAGGATTTCATACGGAAACTCGTCTGTTACAAAGGGATTTCATTTTTTTAAACTTATTTGAACTCCTGACTTTTTGTGTGTTCAAAATGCACCATTCAAAGCCACATCATCAATTTTCAATCCTTTCTGACTTCATTTGTTATTTTTCATGCATTTACTAATTATTTTGAGCTATAAGACCCTAAAATTGAAAAGCATTTCAAATGAACTCTGAAAAGGTTGAAAGTTGGCATGGTATCATCATTTCATCCACATAGCATGTGTAAGAAAGTTGAGAGGGTTAAGGGAAAAACTGGATGCACTTCGTGTATAAAACGGACAATCTCTTTCAAAGTATCAGGATTTCATACGGAAACTCGTCTGTTACAAAGGGATTTCATTTTTAAAACTTATTTGAACTCCTGACTTTTTGTGTGTTCAAAATGCACCATTCAAAGCCACATCATCAATTTTCAATCCTTTCCGACTTCATTTGTTATTTTCATGCATTTACTAATTATTTTGAGCTATAAGACCCTAGAATTGAAAAACATTTCAAATGAACTCTGAAAAGGTTGAAAGTTGGCATGGTATCATCATTTCATCCACATAGCATGTGCAAGAAAGTTGAGAGGGTTACGGCAAAAACTGGATGCACTTCGTGTACAAAATGGACAATCTCTTTCAAAGTATCAGGATTTCATACGGAAACTCGTCTGTTACAAAGGGATTTCATTTTTTTAAACTTATTTGAACTGCTGACTTTTTGTGTGTTCAAAATGCACCATTCAAAGCCACATCATCAATTTTCAATCCTTTCTGACTTCATTTGTTATTTTTCATGCATTTACTAATTATTTTGAGCTATAAGACCCTAAAATTGAAAAGCATTTCAAATGAACTCTGAAAAGGTTGAAAGTTGGCATGGTATCATCATTTCATCCACATAGCATGTGCAAGAAAGTTGAGAGGGTTACGGCAAAAACTGGATGCACTTCGTGTACAAAACGGACAATCTCTTTCAAAGTATCAGGATTTCATACGGAAACTCGTCTGTTACAAAGGGATTTCATTTTTTAAAACTTATTTGAACTCCTGACTTTTTGTGTGTTCGAAATGCACCATTCAAAGCCACATCATCAATTTTCAATCCTTTCTGACTTCATTTGTTATTTTTCATGCATTTACTAATTATTTTGAGCTATAAGACCCTAAAATTGAAAAACATTTCAAATGAACTCTGAAAAGGTTGAAAGTTGGCATGGTATCATCATTTCATCCACATAGCATGTGCAAGAAAGTTGAGAGGGTTACGGCAAAAACTGGATGCACTTCGTGTATAAAACGGACAATCTCTTTCAAAGTATCAGGATTTCATACGGAAACTCGTCTGTTACAAAGGGATTTCATTTTTTTAAACTTATTTGAACTCCTGACTTTTTGTGTGTTCAAAATGCACCATTCAAAGCCACATCATCAATTTTCAATCCTTTCTGACTTCATTTGTTATTTTTCATGCATTTACTAATTATTTTGAGCTATAAGACCCTAAAATTGAAAAGCATTTCAAATGAACTCTGAAAAGGTTGAAAGTTGGCATGGTATCATCATTTCATCCACATAGCATGTGCAAGAAAGTTGAGAGGGTTACGGCAAAAACTGGATGCACTTCGTGTATAAAACGGACAATCTCTTTCAAAGTATCAGGATTTCATACGGAAACTCGTCTGTTACAAAGGGATTTCATTTTTTAAAACTTATTTGAACTCCTGACTTTTTGTGTGTTCAAAATGCACCATTCAAAGCCACATCATCACTTTTTAATCCTTTCTGACTTCATTTGTTATTTTTCATGCATTTGCTAATTATTTTGAGCTATAAGACCCTAAAATTGAAAAGCATTTCAAATGAACTCTGAAAAGGTTGAAAGTTGGCATGGTATCATCATTTCATCCACATAGCATGTGCAAGAAAGTTGAGAGGGTTACGGCAAAAACTGGATTCACTTCGTGTATAAAACGGACAATCTCTTTCAAAGTATCAGGATTTCATACGGAAACTCGTCTGTTACAAAGGGATTTCATTTTTTAAAACTTATTTGAACTCCTGACTTTTTGTGTGTTCAAAATGCACCATTCAAAGCCACATCATCAATTTTCAATCCTTTCTGACTTCATTTGTTTTTTTCATGCATTTACTAATTATTTTGAGCTATAAGACCCTAAAATTGAAAAGCATTTCAAATGAACTCTGAAAAGGTTGAAAGTTGGCATGGTATCATCATTTCATCCACATAGCATGTGCAAGAAAGTTGAGAGGGTTACGGCAAAAACTGGATGCACTTCGTGTATAAAACGGACAATCACTTTCAAAGTATCAGGATTTCATACGGAAACTCGTCTGTTACAAAGGGATTTCATTTTTTTAAAACTTATTTGAACTCCTGACTTTTTGTGTGTTCAAAATGCACCATTCAAAGCCACATCATCACTTTTTAATCCTTTCTGACTTCATTTGTTATTTTTCATGCATTTGCTAATTATTTTGAGCTATAAGACCCTAAAATTGAAAAGCATTTCAAATGAACTCTGAAAAGGTTGAAAGTTGGCATGGTATCATCATTTCATCCACATAGCATGTGCAAGAAAGTTGAGAGGGTTACGGCAAAAACTGGATGCACTTCGTGTATAAAACGGACAATCTCTTTCAAAGTATCAGGATTTCATACGGAAACTCGTCTGTTACAAAGGGATTTCATTTTTTAAAACTTATTTGAACTCCTGACTTTTTGTGTGTTCAAAATGCACCATTCAAAGCCACATCATCAATTTTCAATCCTTTCTGACTTCATTTGTTTTTTTCATGCATTTACTAATTATTTTGAGCTATAAGACCCTAAAATTGAAAAGCATTTCAAATGAACTATGAAAAGGTTGAAAGTTGGCATGGTATCATCATTTCATCCACATAGCATGTGCAAGAAAGTTGAGAGGGTTACGGCAAAAACTGGATGCACTTCGTGTATAAAACGGACAATCACTTTCAAAGTATCAGGATTTCATACGGAAACTCGTCTGTTACAAAGGGATTTCATTTTTTTAAACTTATTTGAACTCCTGACTTTTTGTGTGTTCAAAATGCACCATTCAAAGCCACATCATCAATTTTCAATCCTTTCTGACTTCATTTGTTATTTTTCATGCATTTACTAATATTTTTGAGCTATAACACCGTAAAATTGAAAAGCATTTCAAATGCACTCTGAAAAGGTTGAAAGTTGGCATGGTATCATCATTTCATCCACATAGCATGTGCAAGAATGTTGAGAGGGTTACGGCAAAAACTGGATGCACTTCGTGTACAAAACGGACAATCTCTTTCAAAGTATCAGGATTTCATACGGAAACTCGTCTGTTACAAAGGGATTTCATTTTTTTAAACTTATTTGAACTCCTGACTTTTTGTGTGTTCAAAATGCACCATTCAAAGCCACATCATCAATTTTCAATCCTTTCTGACTTCATTTGTTATTTTTCATGCATTTACTAATTATTTTGAGCTTTAAGACCCTAAAATTGAAAAGCATTTCAAATGAACTCTGAAAAGGTTGAAAGTTGGCATGGTATCATCATTTCATCCACATAGCATGTGTAAGAAAGTTGAGAGGGTTAAGGGAAAAACTGGATGCACTTCGTGTATAAAACGGACAATCTCTTTCAAAGTATCAGGATTTCATACGGAAACTCGTCTGTTACAAAGGGATTTCATTTTTAAAACTTATTTGAACTCCTGACTTTTTGTGTGTTCAAAATGCACCATTCAAAGCCACATCATCAATTTTCAATCCTTTCCGACTTCATTTGTTATTTTCATGCATTTACTAATTATTTTGAGCTATAAGACCCTAGAATTGAAAAACATTTCAAATGAACTCTGAAAAGGTTGAAAGTTGGCATGGTATCATCATTTCATCCACATAGCATGTGCAAGAAAGTTGAGAGGGTTACGGCAAAAACTGGATGCACTTCGTGTACAAAATGGACAATCTCTTTCAAAGTATCAGGATTTCATACGGAAACTCGTCTGTTACAAAGGGATTTCATTTTTTTAAACTTATTTGAACTCCTGACTTTTTGTGTGTTCAAAATGCACCATTCAAAGCCACATCATCAATTTTCAATCCTTTCTGACTTCATTTGTTATTTTTCATGCATTTACTAATTATTTTGAGCTTTAAGACCCTAAAATTGAAAAACATTTCAAATGAACTCTGAAAAGGTTGAAAGTTGGCATGGTATCATCATTTCATCCACATAGCATGTGCAAGAAAGTTGAGAGGGTTACGGCAAAAACTGGATGCACTTCGTGTATAAAACGGACAATCTCTTTCAAAGTATCAGGATTTCATACGGAAACTCGTCTGTTACAAAGGGATTTCATTTTTTAAAACTTATTTGAACTCCTGACTTTTTGTGTGTTCAAAATGCACCATTCAAAGCCACATCATCACTTTTTAATCCTTTCTGACTTCATTTGTTATTTTTCATGCATTTGCTAATTATTTTGAGCTATAAGACCCTAAAATTGAAAAGCATTTCAAATGAACTCTGAAAAGGTTGAAAGTTGGCATGGTATCATCATTTCATCCACATAGCATGTGCAAGAAAGTTGAGAGGGTTACGGCAAAAACTGGATGCACTTCGTGTACAAAATGGACAATCTCTTTCAAAGTATCAGGATTTCATACGGAAACTCGTCTGTTACAAAGGGATTTCATTTTTTAAAACTTATTTGAACTCCTGACTTTTTGTGTGTTCAAAATGCACCATTCAAAGCCACATCATCAATTTTCAATCCTTTCTGACTTCATTTGTTATTTTTCATGCATTTACTAATTATTTTGAGCTATAAGACCCTAAAATTGAAAAGCATTTCAAATGAACTCTGAAAAGGTTGAAAGTTGGCATGGTATCATCATTTCATCCACATAGCATGTGCAAGAAAGTTGAGAGGGTTACGGCAAAAACTGGATGCACTTCGTGTACAAAACGGACAATCTCTTTCAAAGTATCAGGATTTCATACGGAAACTCGTCTGTTACAAAGGGATTTCATTTTTTAAAACTTATTTGAACTCCTGAATTTTTGTGTGTTCGAAATGCACCATTCAAAGCCACATCATCAATTTTCAATCCTTTCTGACTTCATTTGTTATTTTTCATGCATTTGCTAATTATTTTGAGCTATAAGACCCTAAAATTGAAAAGCATTTCAAATGAACTCTGAAAAGGTTGAAAGTTGGCATGGTATCATCATTTCATCCACATAGCATGTGCAAGAAAGTTGAGAGGGTTACGGCAAAAACTGGATGCACTTCGTGTACAAAATGGACAATCTCTTTCAAAGTATCAGGATTTCATACGGAAACTCGTCTGTTACAAAGGGATTTCATTTTTTTAAACTTATTTGAACTCCTGACTTTTTGTGTGTTCAAAATGCACCATTCAAAGCCACATCATCAATTTTCAATCCTTTCTGACTTCATTTGTTATTTTTCATGCATTTACTAATTATTTTGAGCTATAAGACCCTAAAATTGAAAAGCATTTCAAATGAACTCTGAAAAGGTTGAAAGTTGGCATGGTATCATCATTTCATCCACATAGCATGTGCAAGAAAGTTGAGAGGGTTACGGCAAAAACTGGATGCACTTCGTGTACAAAACGGACAATCTCTTTCAAAGTATCAGGATTTCATACGGAAACTCGTCTGTTACAAAGGGATTTCATTTTTTAAAACTTATTTGAACTCCTGACTTTTTGTGTGTTCGAAATGCACCACTCAAAGCCACATCATCATTTTTCAATCCTTTCTGACTTCATTTGTTATTTTTCATGCATTTACTAATTATTTTGAGCTATAAGACCCTAAAATTGAAAAGCATTTCAAATGAACTCTGAAAAGGTTGAAAGTTGGCATGGTATCATCATTTCATCCACATAGCATGTGCAAGAAAGTTGAGAGGGTTATGGCAAAAACTGGATGCACTTCGTGTATAAAACGGACAATCTCTTTCAAAGTATCAGGATTTCATACGGAAACTCGTCTGTTACAAAGGGATTTCATTTTTTAAAACTTATTTGAACTCCTGACTTTTTGTGTGTTCGAAATGCACCATTCAAAGCCACATCATCAATTTTCAATCCTTTCTGACTTCATTTGTTATTTTTCATGCATTTACTAATTATTTTGAGCTATAAGACCCTAAAATTGAAAAACATTTCAAATGAAGTCTGAAAAGGTTGAAAGTTGGCATGGTATCATCATTTCATCCACATAGCATGTGCAAGAAAGTTGAGAGGGTTACGGCAAAACTGGATGCACTTCGTGTATAAAACGGACAATCTCTTTCAAAGTATCAGGATTTCATACGGAAACTCGTCTGTTACAAAGGGATTTCATTTTTTAAAACTTATTTGAACTCCTGACTTTTTGTGTGTTCAAAATGCACCATTCAAAGCCACATCATCAATTTTCAATCCTTTCTGACTTCATTTGTTATTTTTCATGCATTTACTAATTATTTTGAGCTATAAGACCCTAAAATTGAAAAGCATTTCAAATGAACTCTGAAAAGGTTGAAAGTTGGCATGGTATCATCATTTCATCCACATAGCATGTGCAAGAAAGTTGAGAGGGTTACGGCAAAAACTGGATGCACTTCGTGTACAAAATGGACAATCTCTTTCAAAGTATCAGGATTTCATACAAAAACTCGTCTGTTACAAAGGGATTTCATTTTTTAAAACTTATTTGAACTCCTGACTTTTTGTGTGTTCAAAATGCACCATTCAAAGCCACATCATCAATTTTCAATCCTTTCTGACTTCATTTGTTATTTTTCATGCATTTCCTAATTATTTTGAGCTTTAAGACCCTAAAATTGAAAAGCATTTCAAATGAACTATGAAAAGGTTGAAAGTTGGCATGGTATCATCATTTCATCCACATAGCATGTGCAAGAAAGTTGAGAGGGTTACGGCAAAAACTGGATGCACTTCGTGTATAAAATGGACAATCTCTTTCAAAGTATCAGGATTTCATACGGAAACTCGTCTGTTACAAAGGGATTTCATTTTTTTAAACTTATTTGAACTCCTGACTTTTTGTGCCACCAACCGGGAACAAAATCCTCTTTTCAGCAGCCCAAAGGGAGGGAAGCGGCGTCCTTTGGTCCCAGTTGGTGCCACCAACCGGTTCCAAAGGCCTTGTGCTGCTGCGCCCGCGTCGAAAGTTTATTCCCACCTCGCTAGTTGAGAGGGGCGCGCAGTGGTTTATAAGCCACACTGCCGCACCCCTCTCGAGCTCCTCTCCATAGCAGGCTTACGGGCCTAATTGTCACTGCTATGCCTGATGGGCTTACTGGGCCTTCTGCGGGCCTGAATCCTGGCCCATCGATGGGTTTCTAGTCGTATTCAGGCCGTGGTGGCCCAGTAGGTGGCATATTTTTTATTTTTTGCGTTTTTTGTTTTCTTTTTTGCTTTATTGATTTTGTTTTATTTCTACTTACAACAAAAAACTTATTTACTTTATGATAATTCTATTTGCTATTAAAGTTTCTAACAAAAAAAGTTCTTTATGAAAATTCTTTTTGCTTTTAATGATTTTGAACAGAAAATACTTCGATAATTTTAGTTGCATCAATTTTATATAATTTTAGTTCAATAATACTAGAGGTTTCTTATAATGTTTTGAACAGAAAATACTTTGTTAATTTTAGTTTCATAAATTATATTAAAGTTTATTTTATTTTTTTTCTACTTATATATTTTAATAAAGTTTATATTATTTTGTTTCTAATTACTTATTTATTTTATTTGTTATTTTTCATGCACCATTTTTCTTGCATTTACTGATTATTTTGAGCTATAAGACCCTAAATATGAAAAGCATTTCAAATGAACTCTGAAAAGGTTGAAAGTTGGCATGGTAGCATCATTTCATCCACATAGCATGTGCAAGAAAGTTGAGAGGGTTACGGCAAAAACTGGATGCACTTCGTGTACAAAATGGACAATCTCTTTCAAAGTATCAGGATTTCATACGAAAACTCGTCTATTACAAAGGGATTTCATTTTTTAAAACTTATTTGAACCCCTGACTTTTTGTGTGTTCAAAATGCACCATTCAAAGCCACATCATCAATTTTCAATCCTTTCTGACTTCATTTGTTATTTTTCATGCATTCTCTAATTATTTTGAGCTTTAAGACCCTAAAATTGAAAAGCATTTCAAATGAACTCTGAAAAGGTTGAAAGTTGGCATGGTATCATCATTTCATCCACATAGCATGTGCAAGAAAGTTGAGAGGGTTACAGCAAAAACTGGATGCACTTCGTGTACAAAACGGACATTCTCTTTCAAAGTATCAGGATTTCATACGGAAACTCGTCTGTTACAAAGGGATTTCATTTTTTAAAACTTATTTGAACTCCTGACTTTTTGTGTGTTCAAAATGCACCATTCAAAGCCACATCATCAATTTTCAATCCTTTCTGACTTCATTTGTTATTTTTCATGCATTTACTAATTATTTTGAGCTTTAAGACCCTAAAATTGAAAAGCATTTCAAATGAACTCTGAAAAGGTTGAAAGTTGGCATGGTATCATCATTTCATCCACATAGCATGTGCAAGAAAGTTGAGAGGGTTACGGCAAAAACTGGATGCACTTCGTGTATAAAACGGACAATCTCTTTCAAAGTATCAGGATTTCATACGGAAACTCATCTGTTACAAAGGGATTTCATTTTTTAAAACTTATTTGAACTCCTGACTTTTTGTGTGTTCAAAATGCACCATTCAAAGCCACATCATCAATTTTCAATCCTTTCTGACTTCATTTGTTATTTTTCATGCATTTACTAATTATTTTGAGCTATAAGACCCTAAAATTGAAAAGCATTTCAAATGAACTCTGAAAAGGTTGAAAGTTGGCATGGTATCATCATTTCATCCACATAGCATGTGCAAGAAAGTTGAGAGGGTTACGGCAAAAACTGGATGCACTTCGTGTACAAAATGGACAATCTCTTTCAAAGTATCAGGATTTCATACAAAAACTCGTCTGTTACAAAGGGATTTCATTTTTTAAAACTTATTTGAACTCCTGACTTTTTGTGTGTTCGAAATGCACCATTCAAAGCCACATCATCAATTTTCAATCCTTTCTGACTTCATTTGTTATTTTTCATGCATTTACTAATTATTTTGAGCTTTAAGACCCTAAAATTGAAAAGCATTTCAAATGAACTATGAAAAGGTTGAAAGTTGGCATGGTATCATCATTTCATCCACATAGCATGTGCAAGAAAGTTGAGAGGGTTACGGCAAAAACTGGATGCACTTCGTGTTTAAAATGGACAATCTCTTTCAAAGTATCAGGATTTCATACGGAAACTCGTCTGTTACAAAGGGATTTCATTTTTTAAAACTTATTTGAACTCCTGACTTTTTGTGCCATCAACCGGGAACAAAATCCTCTTTTCAGCAGCCCAAAGGGAGGGAAGCGGCGTCCTTTGGTCCCAGTTGGTGCCACCAACCGGTTCCAAAGGCCTTGTGCTGCTGCGCCCGCGTCGAAAGTTTAGCCCCACCTCGCTAGTTGAGAGGGGCGCGCAGTGGTTTATAAGCCACACTGCCGCACCCCTCTCGAGCTCCTCTCCATAGCAGGCTTACGGGCCTAATTGTCACTGCTATGCCTGATGGGCTTACTGGGCCTTCTGCGGGCCAGAATCCTGGCCCATCGATGGGTTTCTAGTCGTATTCAGGCCGTGGTGGCCCAGTAGGTGGCATATTTTTTATTTTTTGCGTTTTTTGTTTTCTTTTTTGCTTTATTGATTTTGTTTTATTTCTACTTACAACAAAAAACTTATTTACTTTATGATAATTCTATTTGCTATTAAAGTTTCTAACAAAAAAAGTTCTTTATGAAAATTCTTTTTGCTTTTAATGATTTTGAACAGAAAATACTTCGATAATTTTAGTTGCATCAATTTTATATAATTTTAGTTCAATAATACTAGAGGTTTCTTATAATGTTTTGAACAGAAAATACTTTGTTAATTTTAGTTTCATAAATTATATTAAAGATTATTTTATTTTTTTTCTACTTATATATTTTAATAAAGTTTATATTATTTTGTTTCTAATTACTTATTTATTTTATTTGTTATTTTTCATGCACCATTTTTCTTGCATTTACTGCTTATTTTGAGCTATAAGACCCTAAATTTGAAAAGCATTTCAAATGAACTCTGAAAAGGTTGAAAGTTGGCATCGTAGCATCATTTCATCCACATAGCATGTGCAAGAAAGTTGAGAGGGTTACGGCAAAAACTGGATGCACTTCGTGTACAAAACGGACAATCTCTTTCAAAGTATCAGGATTTCATACGGAAACTCGTCTATTACAAAGGGATTTCATTTTTTAAAACTTATTTGAACCCCTGACTTTTTGTGTGTTCAAAATGCACCATTCAAAGCCACATCATCAATTTTCAATCCTTTCTGACTTCATTTGTTATTTTTCATGCATTTACTAATTATTTTGAGCTATAAGACCCTAAAATTGAAAAGCATTTCAAATGAACTCTGAAAAGGTTGAAAGTTGGCATGGTATCATCATTTCATCCACATAGCATGTGCAAGAAAGTTGAGAGGGTTACGGCAAAAACTGGATGCACTTCGTGTATAAAACGGACAATCTCTTTCAAAGTATCAGGATTTCATACGGAAACTCGTCTGTTACAAAGGGATTTCATTTTTAAAACTTATTTGAACTCCTGACTTTTTGTGTGTTCAAAATGCACCATTCAAAGCCACATCATCAATTTTCAATCCTTTCTGACTTCATTTGTTATTTTTCATGCATTTACTAATTATTTTGAACTATAAGACCCTAAAATTGAAAAGCATTTCAAATGAACTCTGAAAAGGTTGAAAGTTGGCATGGTATCATCATTTCATCCACATAGCATGTGCAAGAAAGTTGAGAGGGTTACGGCAAAAACTGGATGCACTTCGTGTACAAAATGGACAATCTCTTTCAAAGTATCAGGATTTCATACAAAAACTCGTCTGTTACAAAGGGATTTCATTTTTTAAAACTTATTTGAACTCCTGACTTTTTGTGTGTTCGAAATGCACCATTCAAAGCCACATCATCAATTTTCAATCCTTTCTGACTTCATTTGTTATTTTTCATGCATTTACTAATTATTTTGAGCTTTAAGACCCTAAAATTGAAAAGCATTTCAAATGAACTATGAAAAGGTTGAAAGTTGGCATGGTATCATCATTTCATCCACATAGCATGTGCAAGAAAGTTGAGAGGGTTACGGCAAAAACTGGATGCACTTCGTGTTTAAAATGGACAATCTCTTTCAAAGTATCAGGATTTCATACGGAAACTCGTCTGTTACAAAGGGATTTCATTTTTTAAAACTTATTTGAACTCCTGACTTTTTGTGCCATCAACCGGGAACAAAATCTCTTTTCAGCAGCCCAAAGGGAGGGAAGCGGCGTCCTTTGGTCCCAGTTGGTGCCACCAACCGGTTCCAAAGGCCTTGTGCTGCTGCGCCCGCGTCGAAAGTTTAGCCCCACCTCGCTAGTTGAGAGGGGCGCGCAGTGGTTTATAAGCCACACTGCCGCACCCCTCTCGAGCTCCTCTCCATAGCAGGCTTACGGGCCTAATTGTCACTGCTATGCCTGATGGGCTTACTGGGCCTTCTGCGGGCCTGAATCCTGGCCCATCGATGGGTTTCTAGTCGTATTCAGGCCGTGGTGGCCCAGTAGGTGGCATATTTTTTATTTTTTGCGTTTTTTGTTTTCTTTTTTGCTTTATTGATTTTGTTTTATTTCTACTTACAACAAAAAACTTATTTACTTTATGATAATTCTATTTGCTATTAAAGTTTCTAACAAAAAAAGTTCTTTATGAAAATTCTTTTTGCTTTTAATGATTTTGAACAGAAAATACTTCGATAATTTTAGTTGCATCAATTTTATATAATTTTAGTTCAATAATACTAGAGGTTTCTTATAATGTTTTGAACAGAAAATACTTTGTTAATTTTAGTTTCATAAATTATATTAAAGTTTATTTTATTTTTTTTCTACTTATATATTTTAATAAAGTTTATATTATTTTGTTTCTAATTACTTATTTATTTTATTTGTTATTTTTCATGCACCATTTTTCTTGCATTTACTGCTTATTTTGAGCTATAAGACCCTAAATTTGAAAAGCATTTCAAATGAACTCTGAAAAGGTTGAAAGTTGGCATGGTAGCATCATTTCATCCACATAGCATGTGCAAGAAAGTTGAGAGGGTTACGGCAAAAACTAGATGCACTTCGTGTACAAAATGGACAATCTCTTTCAAAGTATCAGGATTTCATACGAAAACTCGTCTATTACAAAGGGATTTCATTTTTTAAAACTTATTTGAACCCCTGACTTTTTGTGTGTTCAAAATGCACCATTCAAAGCCACATCATCAATTTTCAATCCTTTCTGACTTCATTTGTTATTTTTCATGCATTTACTAATTATTTTGAGCTATAAGACCCTAAAATTGAAAAGCATTTCAAATGAACTCTGAAAAGGTTGAAAGTTGGCATGGTATCATCATTTCATCCACATAGCATGTGCAAGAAAGTTGAGAGGGTTACGGCAAAAACTGGATGCACTTCGTGTATAAAACGGACAATCTCTTTCAAAGTATCAGGATTTCATACGGAAACTCGTCTGTTACAAAGGGATTTCATTTTTTAAAACTTATTTGAACTCCTGACTTTTTGTGTGTTCAAAATGCACCATTCAAAGCCACATCATCAATTTTCAATCCTTTCTGACTTCATTTGTTATTTTTCATGCATTTACTAATTATTTTGAGCTATAAGACCCTAAAATTGAAAAGCATTTCAAATGAACTCTGAAAAGGTTGAAAGTTGGCATGGTATCATCATTTCATCCACATAGCATGTGCAAGAAAGTTGAGAGGGTTACGGCAAAAACTGGATGCACTTCGTGTACAAAATGGACAATCTCTTTCAAAGTATCAGCATTTCATACAAAAACTCGTCTGTTACAAAGGGATTTCATTTTTTAAAACTTATTTGAACTCCTGACTTTTTGTGTGTTCGAAATGCACCATTCAAAGCCACATCATCAATTTTCAATCCTTTCTGACTTCATTTGTTATTTTTCATGCATTTACTAATTATTTTGAGCTTTAAGACCCTAAAATTGAAAAGCATTTCAAATGAACTATGAAAAGGTTGAAAGTTGGCATGGTATCATCATTTCATCCACATAGCATGTGCAAGAAAGTTGAGAGGGTTACGGCAAAAACTGGATGCACTTCGTGTATAAAATGGACAATCTCTTTCAAAGTATCAGGATTTCATACGGAAACTCGTCTGTTACAAAGGGATTTCATTTTTTAAAACTTATTTGAACTCCTGACTTTTTGTGCCACCAACCGGGAACAAAATCCTCTTTTCAGCAGCCCAAAGGGAGGGAAGCGGCGTCCTTTGGTCCCAGTGGTGCCACCAACCGGTTCCAAAGGCCTTGTGCTGCTGCGCCCGCGTCGAAAGTTTAGTCCCACCTCGCTAGTTGAGAGGGGCGCGCAGTGGTTTATAAGCCACACTGCCGCACCCCTCTCGAGCTCCTCTCCATAGCAGGCTTACGGGCCTAATTGTCACTGCTATGCCTGATGGGCTTACTGGGCCTTCTGCGGGCCTGAATCCTGGCCCATCGATGGGTTTCTAGTCGTATTCAGGCCGTGGTGGCCCAGTAGGTGGCATATTTTTTATTTTTTGCGTTTTTTGTTTTCTTTTTTGCTTTATTGATTTTGTTTTATTTCTACTTACAACAAAAAACTTATTTACTTTATGATAATTCTATTTGCTATTAAAGTTTCTAACAAAAAAAGTTCTTTATGAAAATTCTTTTTGCTTTTAATGATTTTGAACAGAAAATACTTCGATAATTTTAGTTGCATCAATTTTATATAATTTTAGTTCAATAATACTAGAGGTTTCTTATAATGTTTTGAACAGAAAATACTTTGTTAATTTTAGTTTCATAAATTATATTAAAGTTTATTTTATTTTTTTTCTACTTATATATTTTAATAAAGTTTATATTATTTTGTTTCTAATTACTTATTTATTTTATTTGTTATTTTTCATGCACCATTTTTCTTGCATTTACTGATTATTTTGAGCTATAAGACCCTAAATTTGAAAAGCATTTCAAATGAACTCTGAAAAGGTTGAAAGTTGGCATGGTAGCATCATTTCATCCACATAGCATGTGCAAGAAAGTTGAGAGGGTTACGGCAAAAACTGGATGCACTTCGTG
>NW_027333122.1:0-37059 GCF_002575655.3 Aegilops tauschii subsp. strangulata
AGTTAAAAGTATGTTTTATTTACCCAGGGACGGTTTTTAGAGGAGGAAGTTGTGTCGCTGACGACTCACCGGAAGATGAATGGGAGGTTCCCTGATAATTTGAGTCAGAAGGATTAAGAGGATATCGGATGTAACCCGCCTTAGGGTAAAGGGTGTCAGGAGTATAAGCAACCTCTTGGCGGCGTTTGCGAACCGGCGAATTTGGTAAATCGGAGGAGGTCACCACTTGGCCGTTGTGCCGAGTTGTGCGGCGAGCTTCATGCTGCTGCGTCTTTAAAAGAAAGTGTGGGTCCAAATAAGAAAGAGGGCATGAAAATTTTACTTTACGAATAGCTCGATGGATTCTTGGTACTGGCACAGGATCAGAATCAGAAGAAAGAATAGTTACCTCATCAGCATGGCTGGCTTCCGCCTTATCCTGATAATGATCATTGTCAATAAGGTGTATAAAAAATGAACCGAGAGAGTCAAGTTCTACCTCTGAATCTGGATACTCCAGATCATCATTAATAATGGGCTCGGACAGTTCAACGTTCCTTCTTTTCGCAGGCTTTTTTGAAGCCTTGGTCTTAAGCCGAGGATTCTTTACCGGTTTATCTTGTGATTTTTTCTTCCAGAATGGATCATCGGCCTGCATAGACAAATAGTAAGTCATCAAAGGAGAAATTTAACAAAGGATGGATAAAGGCAGAAATACGGTAGATTATACCTTTGGCGGTTTATTGGCAGCATAGATAGGACTGAGCCCGGTTTTGCTGCATACATCTATCGGCTCATTAAGCATCTTTTTAACAGCTTCGGTGACTTCATCATCAGTCAGCTGGATGTCAATATGGCGTTGCGGGTCTTTCAGATCCGCTGTGTATTCACACATTAAACCGGGCTTCCGGCTTAAAGGTAAAATGCTCCATGAAACCCAGCATCGGACAAAATCCACACCTGTCAGCCCATTTGCAATAAAGGCTTTGAGCTTTGCCAGTTGAGGGGCGTATTTTGCTCGCTCTTGGGCGGTCAACCGTTGAGGAAAGGGATGAGCTTGGGTAAGCCAGTGTGGACGGTAACCCGGCAAAGGATTTTCATTGGCTGGGGCTGTGTTGCGGCAGTAGAACCAAGTTTGATTCCAGTCCTTAGGATGACTATGAAGCTTGGCATGAGGTAAATCAACATCTCTCCTCTTCTGAGTTGAAACCCCACCTAGTTCAGTATTGGGGCCATCCGTAAACTCAGTACGGCGGTTTAGATAAAAGAAATCCCGGAACAGGTCAACAGTAGGTTCCTCTTGCAGGTACACTTCACAGAATACTTGCCAGTCACAAATATTGGATATGGATTTTGGACCGATATCTTGGGGATGGATTTGATAGTCGGCGAGCACGTCACGGAATTTTTTTGATCCGGGAGGAGTGAAGCCTCGGCTCAGGTGATCAGCAAATACAATAACTTCTCCGTCTTGGGGTTCGGGAGGAAATTCTGGACCGGGGACTCGCTAATGGATAGTGTCCTTATTTGCTAAAGCGCTCGTTGCAACACAACCAGCCAGCTGCGCTTCTGTAACCTGGGAAGGAACCCAATTACAGGAACCGAATTGTTTGGCCATTTCTGGTGACAAGCTGGAAAAAGCACGATATACGGTTTAAAGTTCATGGTTACAACTTACAAACCGGTGCAATGATGGAAGACGATAATATTTCAAGCATTTGGGTGTACTAAACCGGATTTCAGCATTTAAAGCAGGTTGGCGGTTTAATAGAGGGCTAATGGTATATGATGGGTTATCAAAGTTTAAAGGATAAACGGCCCACTATGGCGCAAACATATTTCACAGATCGGTGGTATAAATTTGGATCTGCCATAGTTCTAAAAAGAGGAAATAAATTTAACCTAAAATGGTGGCAGTGGAAGAACACGTTTGTTTGATTGGATCTCAGGCAGTAAAAGGTGTTTTCTGAGGTTGGCAAAGGACGCTGGACTATCATCGCCTACCTCTACTATCAGTTGCAAATCAAGTTATGAGATCTAAGAATAGAAAGAAGACGAACATGAAAGAACACCGACGAACAGCGGAACCCTAATGTAGATCTAAGGTTGAAAAGGAAATGAACTCACCGGTGCTGTGGAATAGCGGAGGAGCGCCGCGTTGCTCTGGTTCGATCAGGTTGATGCAGCGGCCTTGGTTGATGCAGAGACGAAGGTCGACGACGGCGGCAGAGCTCGGGTTCTGAGATGTCGCGAGGAAGAAGGAGACAAAGAGAAGGGGGGGAAATGGAAAGGACCCTCGACCGTATTTGTAAAGACGAAAGGATAAGGGTCAAGTGCAAGAATCGAGGAGCCTAACAAATGGATATGTGACAGATTTGTCGCCTCGATTGTCGGAGGCTCATTAATGAAGGTGAGGAATATACCATTTAAAATAACAGGTGACGTCAGGGCGGTTTATTATGATTCTGGATGATGACGTCATGGCGGTTGACAAGATTTATGCGAAGATATGGAAGAAGAAATTTTCTCATGGTTTTGGAGATTGACATGAACCAGTTCAAATCAATCTGGGGCCTAATGTTGGGGATATTACTACTAGGTGTAAACCGGCCAAGGAAGCCGGGTTATCCCCATAATGGATTGTTTATACGTAAAGCCCATGAAGACAAGGAATAAAGCGGTTCACTACAGAGACTCGAAGGCCCAAGGCCCAAAGGTAGATTAAGGCCTGTAGCTATAAACCGCCATGTAATACATGACTTGTATTGTAAGGTATGACAAAGTAGAGATCGGGCCGGTATGTGTATAAACCGGCATCGGGACTCTGTAAGCCGGCGGGCATCGACCTGTGTATATAAAGGCACGACCTGGTGGTGGTTCAAGGACGACAGACAACAACTCGAGACTCAGGAAAAGCGTATTTGCTCCCTGGTCATCGAAACCCCATCAATTCCATCACATCTGGACGTAGGCTTTTACCTTCATCGTAAGGGGCCGAACTAGTATAAAACTCTCTTGTGTCCCTTGTCCGCTTTAACCCCTTTAAGCTAACCCGTAGCGATGGCTCCATGACTAAGTCCTTTCTCTAGGACATCTGCCGTGACAAAACCACGACAATGTGTCTTGGATATACTTGTACCCTTGCATGCTATCTAACCCTTGTAGGTACTTGGAAGCATCTAAATCTATGAGATTGAAACACACTCACATCTTGAACAATCTCTACATCACCAAGTCTCTACACCATGGTGGTTGAAGACAAGTAAGCATGAAACCTTTCAACATATCCTTTTGACAAATTCTATATATCAAATTTCATTTAGTATCAATTTCATGATTGTCATTTTGGATACACAAGTGCTCTTCCTTGCAAGTCTAACCCATGCAGGTAGATGAACTCAAACTACAAGTGGTGGGACCTACATCAACCTTGAGCACTCCACACAAGTTCAACTACATGATCAAGTTCAACTTAGAGAAGCTTTACCCCTAGCCATGGGCCAAAGCAGCTCAACAAGATGCGAATACATCAAAAGCTTAAACAAAAAATGGTAACCCCATTTTGAGCTTAAACGATGAGTATGACTTATGATCAAGTGTTCTCACTTGACTCCTTAGTCAATATACTCTAACATAGGTGACTTTGTCGCCGCCCAATCCTAGATGAAGTTCTCTAGTGTTTCTGAGTTTTTGCATTTGTCCTTTGCATATTTGTTCCCCTTCCTTTAATAAAAAAACTTCATCTAGATTTTCTTTTCTCTGTTTTGTTCTGCATTCCCTGCATCCAATTCATTGCAAATCCTTCTGTTAATTCCTTGCAAATCTTTGTGAGATCTTATTTGCCTAGAGAGCTGAGGTGACTATTGCTCTTTCTCTGTGTTGAACTCGGTCACACCAGTTTGTCACTTTCGGTCAAACCGAACCATTTCGGTGCTACCAAAGAATATAACTTGGTGTCACCGATTTCACTACAGAGAAGACAATTTGCCACTTGTTCCTGTTTCTTTTGTTCCAGCTCCACTCGATGATTCTTGTCCTCTACCAGCATCACAATTCTATATGCTGCTTTGCTCTGTGACTCAAGGACCAAACCTATTCCAACTCACAATCCAGAAGAACCCTTCTTGGAAATTGATGTCAAAGGGGGAGAGAGAAATCACATCAAAGCTTAATCACTTCAAAAGGGGGAGAGAATACTTCAACAGGGGAAGAGAGGTAATCACATCAAATGCCCCAGATGCTTGGTATTCAAGAGGAGAGAAGTCACATGTCTTTAAGAGGGGAAAGACATGTTTATGTTATGTTTCTGTGATCTGATCTGTTTTTGCTCTGATTTTGTTTCCCTATTTTCTCCCATTATCCAATATAAGATTCAGGGGGAGAAAGACTGCTAGGGAAGGAAATCTTTAAATTCATTGCATATCTTTTACCTTTAGGGACATGTCTATATCCAATAGAGTACCTAGTACTCACTCTCTTCATGTCATCCCAGTCTTGGTACTCTTGTGGCTCTTTGGTTTGCTCTGTCTAGTAGTTGTATCTGTGTTATCTAACCTTGTTTACTCAGCTTCATCTCTTCCTAAGCCAGCTCAAGACCACAAGGTAAGTATATGCATCACAATCATGTGCATGAAGATTTCTTGCTAATGTACATATTGTTTGCAAGAAGGAATCATGAACATGAAGTTACACTTCATATATTCATGTCATTTGCTCTGATGCATATAGCCAAGATACATGTAACACATTGCTTGCTCTGTCATGTCTTTGCATTCACATGCTCTTACATTCCTTATTTACATGACTGCATAGATGTAGGGGGAGCCTATGCATGTTACATGTCTTTCCAAAGCTTTACTTGCTATTCTCTATATATTTATCTAAAGCTTTGATGTATGTTTTCATCAATTACCAAAAAGGGGGAGATTGAAAGCACAAGTGCTCCCTGGGTGGTTTTGGTAATTAATGTCAACATATCTCTTGTTGGACTAATGTTTTTATCTAGAATATTTCAGACAAGTTCAACAGATAGAGTGGCGTGGACAAGAGGATGTGGAACCCCTTCAAGATGCTAAGGACAAAGTATTGGCTCAAGCTCAAAACCTCAAGACTCTACATTTTACTTTTACTGATCCAAGATCATATTGCGTCCATAGGAAAAGCCAATACTATTAAAAGGGGATGAGGTGTGGCTTAATGGCTTGCTTGCTCAAAATGCTAAGAGATATGCCCTCAACCACTTTCTCGTATCCACATATGTCCCAAACCAAAAGTCAAACTTGGCCCCACCGAAAAGTTCTATCCGGTGCCATCGAGTTCACTTGACATAGCCACTGCCACAAACCCTAGTCAATTCGGTCTCACCGATGGGATCTCGGTCTCACCGAGATGGGCTTGCAAACTCTCTGGTTTCTGTTGCAATAATTTTGGCCCAACCGAGATTTGTAATCGGTCTCACCGAGTTTGCTTAACCAACTCTCTGGTTAGCTCATTACCAAAATCGGTCCCACCGAGTTTGTGTAATCGGTCAAACCGAGATGAGGTTTTACCCTAGCCCTAGCACACTGGTCCCACCGAGTTGATCATATCGGTCCCACCAAAATGCCTAATGGTCACATTATGAACTAAATCGGTCCGACCGAGTTTTCTGATTCGGTCTCATCGAGTTTGGTGAATTGTGTGTAACGGTTAGATTTTGTGTGGAGGCTATATATACCCCTCCACCCACTCTTCACTCGTGAGGAGAGCCATCAGAACATGCCTACACTTCCAGCATACATTTTCCGAGAGAGAACCACCTACTCATGTGCTGAGGTCAAGATATTCCATTCCAACCACATAAATCCTGATCTCTAGCCTTCTCCAAGTTGCTTTCCACTCAAACCATCTTTCCACCAAATCCAAATCTGTGAGAGAGAGTTGAGTGTTGGGGAGACTATCATTCGAAGCACAAGAGCAAGGAGTTCATCATCAACACACCATCTATTACCTTTTGGAGAGTGGTGTCTCCTAGATTGGTTAGGTGTCACTTGGGAGCCTTCGTCAAGATTGTGGAGTTGAACCAAGGAGATTGTACGGGCAAGTAGATCGCCTACTTCGTGAAGATATACCCTAGTGAGGCAAGTCCTTCGTGGGCGATGGCCATGGTTGGATAGACAAGGTTGCTTCTTTGTGGACCCTTCGTGGTGGAGCCCTCCGTGGACTCGCGCAACTGTTACCCTTCATGGGTTGAAGTCTCCATCAACGTGGATGCACGATAGCTCCACCTATCGGAACCACGCCAAAAATCTCCATGTCTCCAATTGCGTTTGCATACTCCAATCCTATCCCTTTACATTCTAGCAAATTGCATGCTTTACTTTCCGCTTCTCATATACTCTTGGCATGCTTGCTTGATATGTATTGTGAATGTTTAAACATGTGCTAAAACTCCACCTTAACTTGAAGAAATGAAAAACTGCTACTTTTCTTTGCTAAGAGTCTATTCACCCCCCTCTAGACACCTCTTCTCGGTTCTTTCACACCCGCCTCAGGACAAGATCGCCCACCTAGAGCGTCCTGGAGCGGACACTGCGGCAGTGGTACCGCCGCAGCGCCTGCTAGTACCTTGCCGCTTGGAGCGACTTGACGAAGGCATTCCCCCCCCCCCCCCCCAGCACAAGGTCCATCCCTGTAACATCCCAAATTTTCAATTTGGAATGTTATACATTAGATCATCATTGCATAGCATATTTTATTGCATTTTGGCAAATCCTCGAAAATCCTAAGCAACTCAAGGACCCTCGGAGAGAGTTGGGGATTTTTTCCGGTTTTCATATTTGATTTTTATCAAATAATAAAACGAGCATTTTTTGTTTTAATTATTTTTCTCTTTGAAAAATATTTCATATTAAAATAAATGAGAGGGGAAAATATGACTTCTCCACAATAATTGAAATATTGGAGGAAAAATATTAAAATCAAATATTTGATTTTATTCGGATTTTATTTGCAATTTTAATTGCATTAGAAAAATTGCACATTTTAAAAAACTGCATTTTAGGGCCAAGAAAATGTTCACGTCGTTCTAATTATTTTAATTAGACGGCAAAAATTTGTTTTGGCATTTTTGGATTTTTATTTATTTTTCTATGATTTTTTTTAGTTCGGCGGAACATCTTTAAAAAAAATCCCGAGCGCGCCGACTGGGCCGAAGCCCAGCCGACGGCCCAGCTCCCCGCGCGGCCCAGCCCAGCCGCTGTCGTCTCCCACCTGGAGACGGAGCCGCCGCCCGACTCCCGCACGGCCACGACGCCGCCGCCGTCGCCCCTCCCCAAGGCAGCACCCCCTCCTTATATACCCCGGCCACGCCGCCCTCTCTCCTCACCCCGCCGCCCCGACCCGAACCCGTCCCCGCCGCCAGGAGCGCCCGACGCCGCCGCCGAAGACGCCGACGCCCCGGAGCCCGTACGCCGCCGCCGAAGCCCCGTCTCGCCGCCCCGACGTCGCCCCAAGCCCCGCCGCCCCTCGCCGCACCCCCCGAGCCCCGCCGGAGCCCGTCCCGATCCCCGCCGGAGTTGCCCCGACGAGGTAGCCGAGCCGCCGCCGCCGAGCCGGGTTTTTTTTTCAAAAAAACCGTTCGGTTTATCTTTTTTTTTCCGAAACCCTAATTTTTTTAATAGATCGGTTTATTTTTTCGGTTTAGTTAATTAGTTAACGTTCACCGATCCGTTCGTTTTAACGAACGTGTTCGTCGGTTTGTCGCAGCTAACGAACGTCCGTTTGTTTAATAGTTCGTCAGTTTTCTTTTTCGTCGGTTTTTCCGCGATTATTCCAGATCGCGATTTCTGATCAGATTTTCGTTCTGGTTTATCTTTTCGCTCGTTTATCGAAATCAGGCGATTCAAGCGCCTAGAGTTTCATCTCGAAATTCTCTTTCCGTTTAACCTACTCAAACAAATTTTTGCTACTGTAAAATTTGACCTAGATCCAGATTAGTAAACGAAGCTTGTTTCTTTCGCCGTTTGACTTTAACCTGTGCATTTGAGTTTTACCTGTGCATTTGATGAGTGCTTATTGTATGCTTGTTTGTTTGCGATAGAGTACCCGGAGTGCGCCGCTTGCTAATTCGAATCTCTAAGTTTCACGGATCATCGGCAAGGCAAGTAACACTTTGATCATACCTTTTTACTACCCAGTTTTACTGCATTAGACAAATCCTCAAACATTGCATGGTTATGATCTAATTAAATTGTGGGTATTGGGAAGTAGTTGAGGTAGTACCTATTACCTGTTTATTATCAAACCCTTGGGAGGTACTTCTACGTTTGCTTATATTGCTATGCTATGCTTGTAGACGTGGATTGGGTTTGAGTGTATCCATGACAGATGTGATATTGTTAATATATGGTTAAACTTAAGGTGGCAACTAAAACTCACATCTGGGTGGATTGAGGTACCTGGGTATTCCAGGATTGCCTGTTTTTCTAAGGACCGCCACCCAGGCTCAAAGGGATCATGAGATTATTCATGCTAGAAACTTCCGTGTGCAGCCACAAGCTATTATGGGCTCTAGCATAGTTGATTAAGTTGTGTGAGCTCTTGAAGAGGTAGACTAGCAGATGTAGGGGTTGTAGGTGGTACTGTCTACCCAGAGTAGAGAGTTAACGCTTCTGAAAGACTGTGTCTCGGTCATCCGTTTCTCAAACATCATGTAGTGCGAGAATCCCAACAGAGGAGATCGAGTCTTGTGGGGAAAAGTGCACAAACCTTTGCAGAGTGTACAAACTAATCATGGTTAGCCGTGTCCCCGGTTATGGACATCTTGAGTATCTAGTACCTGGATTATCATGTGAATCTCATCACCATGTTACTTTAATTAATTTTGTTGGGTTAATGATGATACTTAATTGGGATTGAGAATGCTGTCAGCCATTCTCAATGTTTAACAACCACCATGATAGTTAAATAAAATTTATTCCTTTGCAGTAGGGAAAAATTGGCTTTTCGCAAAACTGTAACCATATAGCCTTCTACCAGCCATATATGCATGTAGTATAGCATTATTATGTTCATTACTCTCTATGTGTTACATTGCCAGCATATTCCATGTGCTGACCCGTTTCGGGCTGACCCGTTTCGGGCTGCAACGTTTCATGTTGCAGACTTTTCAGACGATGAGTAAGGTGCCTTAGGTCGTGGTCTTATACTGAGTGATGCCGTTGGAGTTGATGGACTCACTTATCTTCCAAGTCTTCCGCTGTTATCGTATTTAGACGGCCTTAAGCCATATTTATCATACTTATTCTCTTTTGAGATACTCGTTGTAATAAGTGTGTGATTGCTACTCTGTTATAAATCCTCCATTTGTACTGTGCGTGTCAGCATTACTGATCCAGTGATGACACTGGTGCACAGCAGCACAGACTGTTTGAGGTCTGGTCGCTACAAAGGTGGTATCAGAGCACACGCTGACTGTAGGACACGACCACTAAGCTTAAACCCTAGAACACTACTCTCTTCTCATTTCTGACTCGTCTCCACTTTCTACTCTTTTAGGAATGGCGGATGCAAGGAACAAGTTCATGCAACCGGATGAAGATACACCTTTTGGACGACACTTGAAGGAAGTCACTAAGTACCCGAACATCAGAATACCAAGCTTCACCGGGACTTACAAAGCCACACTACCAGAAGAGGAGCGCTGGAAGATTCATGTTCAAGTTCCAGGAAGGACGTTTATGCCAGTCACTGAGTCTATAGAGTTTTCCTTTGATGCACCAACCTGGAGTTTAGGGAAGAGCATGGCAGCCCACATCTCTATGGGACGCATTGGAGAAGTCTACCGCAAGGAGCTTAAGGATACTATTTATCAGATTTGTGGATGCCGAGATGAGCAATGGGAGATGGTCAGCACCAAGAAGGATGGATCAATTGCAGCTTTCATCCAGGAGCAAAACCAACACATTCGTCGCCAGGAGAACCAGATGTGCGCAGACATGATAGAACTGAAGAAGGCATTAACCAAGATCACGGAGTTGGAGGAAGAACTCAAGGCTACGCGCGATGGATATGAGGAGGAGATCGCCACGTTGTTGGAGAAGAATGACGACCTGATACAGAAGATCGGAGTTTTCATGGGAGACCCAACACCTGGAGGACAAGACGACGATTCTACTTGCCCGGATAACTACATCATCATGAACGACACCGACTCAAAACCCAGTGAAGATGACTTTGTTGATGAAGCTGGAGCAGATATCATGGAGTCTTCGACCGATCAAAACTTCTAGTAGACCACCATATCAGTAGTAGTATTCCCCCATGTAAATAGTATAGTCCGAGCACTTTTGTAACGATAGTTAGATCGATTGTATGCCTTGTTTGAATTGATTGAGTGATATTGATTGTGTTTGCCTCATGAGCATATGGGTAGTGTTTTCTCTCTAGACCTCATTCTATTCTATATCTCATCTTTTCTAAACCTATCAGATGCCTCCGAGACGCGACACCGGATTTGTTTTCCCACCGGAGATCACTCAGTTGATTCAGCAGCAGAATGCCCTGATACAAGTGTTAGTACAGAACCAAGGCAACAACAACAACAACCCACCACCACCACCTGTTGATCACTTAGCCCGTTTCTTGAGGCTAAATCCGCCGGTGTTTTCCAGCAGCACCGAGCTGATTGTTGCAGATGATTGGCTCCGCAAAGTTGGAAGGGAGTTGACCACTGCAGGATGCACAGATGCGGAGAGAGTGCGTTTTGCCGCACATCAGCTTGATGGACCCACAGCATCATGGTGGGAGAATTACACAGCCACACACCCTATTGACACTGTCACATGGGACCAATTTCAGCAAGCTTTTCGTACTGCCCATGTTTCAGCAGGAGCTATGGCTATGAAGAAGCATGAGTTTCGCAACCTACGCCAAGGAGGACGCACCGTAGGCCAGTATGTGGAGGACTTTAGTAAGTTAGCACGTTATGCTCCAGATGACGTTGCTACAGATGCAGCCAAGCAGGAGAAGTTTCTGGAAGGACTGAATGATGAGCTGAGCATGCAGCTGATGGTAGCAACCTTCAACAACTACCAGGAGTTGGTAGATAGAGCACTCATGATTGAAGGGAAGCAACAGCAGATTGAAAACCGTAAGAGGAAGTATGGACAAGGGAAGTACAATTCTGGAGCTCAGCAGAAGCCACGTTTTGCCCCGAAATCGGGAGGACAGTTTTAGCATACCCATGGAGGAGGTAGTTCGCACAACCATAGTGGACCCAAGAATGGTACTGGGAATGGAGGAAGCAACGGGCAGAACCGTAATAACCCATCTACCCCAGCCAAGAGAGATCTAAGTCACGTTACCTGTTTCAAGTGCCAGAAGACTGGACATTATGCAACTGAATGTCCTGAAGCCCAGAATGGAAATGGCAATGGAAGCTCTGGTAAGAAGCCGAACCCTTTCAACAAAGGACATGTGAACCACGTTAGCGTGGAGGAGGTAGAAGCTCAGCCAGATGCAGTAATAGGTAAGTTTTTGGTTAAGTCATTTACTGCACTCGTTCTTTTTGATACTGGTGCATCGCATTCATACATATCAAGGGGATTTGTGGATAAGTATAAACTGCCAACCCAAGCCCTTAGGTCACCCATGTTAGTAACCTCGCCAGGAGCAGAGTATATGGCTAGTTTATGGTTTGATCGGTTACCATTAAGGATTGGTAACTACGTGTTTCCCTCGTACCTAATAGTATTGGAATCACAAGGATTGGATGTGATATTAGACATGGATTGGTTATCAAAGTATGGAGGGAACATTGAGTGCGCCAGTAAGACGATTTTGCTTACCACCCCAGAAGGAAGAAGGATTAAGTATGTATCCCGGCATATGCCGAAGAGGACTCAGGTGAATTCCTTATCGGGAGTTGTACAGGAGGAAGTACCAGTGGTGAAGGATTTCCCTGACGTATTTCCAGAAGAGTTGCCAGGCATGCCACCGGATAGAGACACTGAGTTTTTGATTGAACTTTTTCCAGGCACAGGACCAATATCTAAGAGTCCGTACAGGATGCCCGCCAAAGATTTGGAGGAAATTAAGAAGCAGATTAAGGAGTTACTAGATAAAGGCTATATTCGCCCAAGTTCGTCACTTTGGGGATCACCCGTACTTCTAGTGGAGAAGAAAGATGGATCGTTGAGGATGGTTGTTGATTATCGAGGATTGAACGAAGTGACCATTAAGAACAAATACCCACTGCCGATGATCAATGATTTGTTTGACCGCTTACAAGGAGCTAAGGTATTTTCCAAGATCGATCTACGATCAGGATACCATCAGTTGAAGATTCGAGAGCAGGATATACCTAAGACGGCTTTTACCACCAGGTATGGGCTGTATGAGTATACCGTTATGTCATTTGGTCTGACTAACGCACCTGCCTATTTCATGAACCTGATGAACAAAGTGTTCATGGAGTTTTTGGATAAGTTCGTCGTGGTGTTCATTGATGATATTTTAGTCTACTCAAAGAACGAAGAGGAGCATAAGGAGCATTTGCGTTTGGTACTTGAGAAGCTCAGAGAACATCAGTTATACGCCAAGTTCAGCAAATGTGAGTTTTGGCTGAAGGAAGTTGGATTCCTCGGACATGTTATATCCGGAGAAGGACTAGCAGTAGACCCCGCCAAAGTTGACACAGTAACAAGCTAGGAAGCACCCACGTCAGTTGGAGAGATCCGGAGTTTTCTTGGACTTGCAGGATACTACCGGAGGTTCATTGAAAATTTCTCAAGGATTGGTAAGCCCATGAGAGAGCTATTAAAGAAGGACACCAAGTTCAATTGGACTGAAGATTGTGAAGCTAGTTTTCAGGAGTTGAAGAAACGTTTGGTTACATCACCAGTGTTGATTCTGCCAGACCAACGTAAGGATTATGAAGTTTATTGCGACGCTTCTCGTCGAGGACTTGGAGCAGTGCTTATGCAGGAAGGAAGAGTTGTTTCATATGCTTCACGGCAACTTAAACCCCATGAGAAGAATTATGCCACGCATGATTTGGAGTTAGCAGCCGTAGTGCATGCGTTGAAGACATGGAGACATTTTCTCATCGGAAATCACTGTGAGGTGTACACGGATCACAAGAGTTTGAAGTACATTTTCATGCAAAAGGAGTTGAATCTCAGGCAAAGGAGATGGCTGGAACTCATAAAGGATTATGATATGAGATTGCATTATCACCCAGGGAAGGCTAACGTAGTAGCAGACGCGTTGAGCCGCAAGAGTCATGTCAACACCCTCATGACCGGAGAGTTACCGAAAGTATTAGCCGAGGATCTTCGCGAGCTATGTTTGGAGATAGTACCGAGAGGTTACGTAGCAACGTTGGAGATTCAGTCTACCTTGATGGAAAAGATCAGGGAAGCTCAAAAGACAGACAAGGAGATTGCAGAGATAAAGGAAAGAATGAGTAAAGGAAAAGCCAAGGGATTTCATGAGGATGAGCACGATACCTTATGGTTTGAGGACCGCGTTTATGTGCCTAATGATCCGGAGATCAGGAAGTTGATCTTGTAAGAGGCCCATGATTCACCATATTCGATTCACCCAGGAAATACCAAGATGTATTTGGATTTGAAGGATACTTTCTGGTGGACCGGAATGAAGAAGGATATTGCGGAGTATGTAGCAGTTTGTGATGTATGTCAGAGAGTGAAGGCAGAGCATCAGAAGCCAGCAGGATTGCTACAGCCATTGCCGATACCCGAATGGAAGTGGGATAAACTAGGCATGGATTTTATCACGGGATTGCCCAGGACTCGTTTAGGCTATGACTCAATATGGGTTGTGGTCGATCGTTTGACGAAAGTAGCTCATTTCATCCCAGTGAAGACCACTTACACCAGTGCTAAGTTGGCAAACATATACATGACCAGAATCGTATGTTTGCATGGAGTTTCGAGGACCATTGTATCAGATAGAGGAACCCAGTTTACCTCAAAGTTTTGGAATCAGTTACATGAAACTTTGGGAACCAGGCTAGAATTCAGTACAGCTTTTCACCCACAGACAGATGGACAGACCGAGAGAGTCAATCGGATTTTGGAGGACATGTTGAGAGCTTGTGTGCTAGATTATGGATCTAGTTGGGACGACAATTTGCCATATGCAGAGTTTTCTTACAACAACAGTTATCAAACCAGTTTGAAGATGGCCCCTTTCGAAGCTTTGTACGGAAGGAGGTGTAGGACACCATTGTTATGGGACGAAGTTGGAGACCGCCAGTTGTTTGGACAAGACTTGATTAAGGAATCAGAACAGAAAGTGAAGTTGATTCGCGATAGGCTCAAGGTAGCCCAGTCCAGGCAGAAGAGTTATGCGGATTCTAAACGTAAGGAGACAGTTCACGAACTCGGAGACAGAGTTTATCTTCGAGTATCACCACTTCGAGGAGTGAAGCGCTTTGGAGTTAAGGGAAAGTTAGCGCCACGTTTTGTCGGACCATACAGAGTTTTGGAGCGTATGGGAGAAGTTGCTTACAAGCTGGAATTGCCTGAAGGATTGTCAGGAGTTCATGATGTATTTCACGTTTCCCAGTTGAAGAAGTGCCACGCAGATATGGCTGAGATACCACTGAGAGATACAGTGCCACTGGAAGCGATTCAGTTGGAAAGTGATTTGACCTATGAGGAGAAACTGAAGGAAATATGCCCTAGAGGCAATAATAAAGTATTATATATTTGCTTATATCATGATAAATGTTTATTATTCATGCTAGAATTGTATTAACCGGAAACATAATACATGTGTGAATACATAGACAAACAGAGTGTCACTAGTATGCCTCTACTTGACTAGCTCGTTAATCAAAGATGGTTATGTTTCCTAGCCATAGACATTAGTTGTCATTTGATTAACGGGATCACCTCATTAGGAGAATGACGTGATTGACTTGACCCATTCCGTTAGCTTAGCACCCGATCGTTTAGTATGTTGCTATTCCTTTCTTCATGACTTATACATGTTCCTATGACTATGAGATTATGCAACTCCCGTTTACCGGAGGAACACTTTGTGTGCTACCAAACGTCACAACGTAAATGGGTGAGTATAAAGGTGCTCTACAGGTGTCTCCAAAGGTACTTGTTGGGTTGGCGTATTTCGAGATTAGGATTTGTCACTCCGATTGTCGGAGAGGTATCTCTGGGCCCACTCGGTATTGCACATCACTATAAGCCTTGCAAGCATTGTGACTAATGAGTTAGTTGCGGGATGATGTATTACGGAACGAGTAAAGAGACTTGCCAGTAACGAGATTGAACTAGGTATCGAGATACCGACGATCGAATCTCGGGCAAGTAACATACCGATGACAAATGGAACAACGTATGTTGTTATGCGGTTTGACCGATAAAGATCTTCGTACAATATGTGGGAGCCAATATGAGCATCCAGGTTCCGCTATTGGTTATTGACCGGAGAGGTGTCTCGGTCATGTCTACATAGTTCTCGAACCCGTAGGGTCCGCACGCTTAACGTTACGATGACAGTTTTATTATGAGTTTATGTATGTTGATGTACCGAAGGAGTTCGGAGTCCCGGATGAGATCGGGGACATGGGGAGGAGTCTCGAAATGGCCGAGACGTAAAGATCGATATATTGGACGACTATATTCGGACTTCGGAAAGGTTCCGAGTGATTCGGGTATTTTTCGGAGTACCGGAGAGTTACGGGAATTCGTATTGGGCCTTAATGGGCCATACGGGAAAGGAGAGAAAGGCCCCAAAGGGAGGCCGCACCCCTCCCCATGGACTAGTCCGAATTGGACTAGGGAGGGGGGGCCCCCTTCCTTCTTTCTCCTTCCCCCTTCCCTTCTCCTACTCCCACAAGGAAAGGAGGAGTCCTACTCCCGGTGGGAGTAGGACTCCCCCCTTTGGCGCGCTTCTCCCCTTGGCCGGCTGCCTCCCCCTTGCTCCTTTATATATGGGGGCAGGGGGGCACCCCAGGGACACAACAATTGATCCTTGAAATCTCTTAGCCGTGTGCGGTGCCCCCCTCCACCAAATTACACCTCGATAATATCGTTGCGGAGCTTAGGCGAAGCCCTGCGTCGGTGGAACATCATCATCGTCACCACGCCGTCGTGCTGACAAAACTCTCCCTCAACACTCGGCTGGATCGGAGTTCGAGGGACGTCATCGAGCTGAACGTGTGTAGAACTCGGAGGTGCCGTGCGTTCGGTACTTGATCGGTCGGATCGTGAAGACGTACGACTACATCAACCGCGTTGTGATAACGCTTACGCTGTCGGTCTACGAGGGTACGTGGACAACACTCTCCCCTCTCGTTGCTATGCATCACCATGATCTTGCGTGTGCGTAGGAATTTTTTTGAAATTACTACGTTCCCCAACAGTGGCATCCGAGCCTGGTTTTATGCGTTGATGCTTTACACGAGTAGAACACAAGTGAGTTGTGGGCGATATAAGTCATACTGCTTACCAGCATGTCATACTTTGGTTCAGCGGTATTGTGAGATGAAGCGGCCCGGACCGACATTACGCGTACGCTTACGCGAGATTGGTTTCACCATTCGGAGCACTCGTTGCTTAAAGGTGACTGGCGGGTGTCTGTCTCTCTCACTTTAGTTGAACCGAGTGTGGCTACGCCCGGTCCTTGCGAAGGTTAAAACAGAACCAACTTGACAAACTATCGTTGTGGTTTTGATGCGTAGGTAAGAACGGTTCTTCCTAAGCCCGTAGCAGCCACGTAAAACATGCAACAACAAAGTAGAGGACGTCTAACTTGTTTTTGCAGGGCATGTTGTGATGTGATATGGTCAAGACATGATGTGATATAATTTGTTGTATGAGATGATCATGTTTTGTAACCGAGTTATCGGCAACTGGCAGGAGCCATATGGTTGTCGCTTTATTGTATGAAATGCAATCACCATGTAGTAGTTTTACTTTATCACTAAGCGGTAGCGATAGTCGTAAAAGCAATTAGTTGGCGAGACGACAACGATACTACGATGGAGATCAAGGTGTCGCGCCGGTGACGATGGTGATCATGACGGTGCTTCGGAGATGGAGATCACAAGCACGGTGCTTCGGAGATGGAGATCACAAGCACAAGATGATGATGGCCATATCATATCACTTATATTGATTGCATGTGATGTTAATCCTTTATGCATCTTATCTTGCTTTGATTGACGGTAGCATTATAAGATGATCTCTCACTAAAATTTCAAGATAAAAGTGTTCTCCCTGAGTATGCACCGTTGCGAAAGTTCTTCGTGCTGAGACACCATGTGATGATCGGGTGTGATAGGCTCTACGTTCAAATACAACGGGTGCAAAACAGTTGCACACGCGGAATACTCAGGTTAAACTTGACGAGCCTAGCATATGCAGATATGGCCTCGGAACACGGAGACCGAAAGGTCGGGCGTGAATCATATAGTAGATATGATCAACATAGTGATGTTCACCATTGAAACTACTCCATCTCACGTGATGATCGGACATGGTTTAGTTGATTTGGATCACGTAATCACTTAGATGATTAGAGGGATATCTATCTAAGTGGGAGTTCTTAAGTAATATGATTAATTGAACTTAAATTTATCATGAACTTAGTCCTGATAGTATTTTTGCAAATTATGTTGTAGATCAATAGCTCGCGTTGTTGCTTCCCTATTTATTTTTGATATGTTCCTAGAGAAAAAATATGTTGACAGATGTTAGTAGCAAAGATGCGGATTGGATCCGTGATCTGAGGATTATCCTCATTGCTGCATAGAAAAATTATGTCCTTGATGCACCGCTAGGTGACAGACCTAGTGCAGGAGCAGATGCAGACGTTATGAACGTTTGACTAGCTCAATATGATGACTACTTGATAGTTTAGTGCACCATGCTTAACGGCTTAGAATCGGGACTTCAAAGACGTTTTGAACGTCATGGACCATATGAGATGTTCCAGGAGTTGAAGTTAATATTTCAAGGAAATACACGAGTTGAGAGATATGAAGTCTCCAACAAGTTTTATAGCTAAAAGATGGAGGAGAATCGCTCAACTGGTGAGCATGTGCTCAGATTGTCTGGGTACTACAATCGCTTGAATCAAATGGGAGTTAATCTTCCAGATAAAATAGTGATTGACAGAATTCTCTAGGCACCATCACCAAGTTAGTAGAACTTCGTGATGAACTATAGTATGCAAGGGATGACGAAAGTAATTCCCGAGCCCTTCGTGATGCTGAAATCGACGAAGGTAGAAATCAAGAAAAACATCAAGTGTTGATGGTTGACGAGACCACTAGTTTCAAGAAAAGGGGCAAAGGGAAGAAGGGGAACTTCAAAAAGAACGGCAAGCAAGTTGCTACTCAAGTGAAGAAGCCCAAGTCAGTACCTAAGCCTGAGACTAAGTGCTTCTACTGCAAAGGGACTGGTCACTGGAGGCGGAACTGCCCCAAATATTTGGTGGATAAGAAGGATGGCAAAGTGAACAAAGGTATATTGGATATACATGTTATTGATGTGTACTTACTAGTGTTTATAGCAACCCCTCAGTATTTAATACTGGTTCAGTTGCTAAAGAGTAGTAACTCGAAAACGGGAGTTGCGGAATAAACAGAGACTAGTAAAAGGCGAGGTGACGATGTGTGTTGGAAGTTGTTCCAAGATTGATATGATCATCATCGCACACTCCCTATACTTTCGGGATTAGTGTTGAAACTAAATAAGTGTTATTTGGTGTTTGCGTTGAGCATGAATATGATTTGATCATGTTTATTGCAATACAGTTATTCATTTAAGTTAGAGAACAATTGTTGTTCTGTTTACATGAATAAAAAACTTCTATGGTCATACACACCAACCAAAATGGTTTGTTGGATCTCGATCGTAGTGATACACATATTCATAATAATGAAGCCAAAAGATGCAAAGTTAATAATGATAGTGCAACTTATTTGTGGCACTGCCGTTTAGGTCATATTGGTGTAAAGCGCATGAAGAAACTCCATACTGATGGGATTTTGGAATCACTTGATTATGAATCACTTGATGCTTGCGAACCGTGCATCATGGGCAAGATGACTAAAAACGCCGTTCTCCGGAACTATGGAGAGAGCAACATATTTGTTGGAAATCATACATACAGATGTATGTGGTCCGATGAATATTGAGGCTCGTAGCAGGTATCATTATTTTCTGACCTTCACAGATGATTTGAGCAGATATGGGTATATCTACTTGATGAAACATAAGTCTGAAGCATTTGAAAAGTTCAAAGAATTTCAGAGTGAAGTAGAAAATCATCGTGACGAGAAAATAAGGTTTCTATGATTTGATCGCGGAGACAAATATTTGAGTTACGAGTTTGGTCTTCAATTAAAACAATGTGAAATAGTTTCACTACTCATGCTACCTGGAACACCACGGTGTAATAGTGTGTCCGAACGTCGTAATCGTACTTTATTAGATATGGTGCGATATATGATGTATCTTACCGATCTACCACTATCGTTTTGAGGTTACGCATTAGAGACAGCTGCATTCACGTTAAATAGGGCACCATCAAAATCCTTTGAGACGACGCCTTATGAACTGAGGTTTAGCAAGAAACCAAAGTTGTCGTTTCTTAAAATTCTGGGGTTGCGATGCTTATGTGAAAAGGTTTCATCCTGATAAGCTCAAACCCAAATCGGAGAAATGTGTCTTCATAGGATACCCAAAGGAGACAGTTGGGTACACCTTCTATCACAGATCCGAAGGCAAGACATTCGTTGCTAAGAATGGATCCTTTCTAGAGAAGGAGTTTCTCTCGAAAGAAGTGAGTGGGAGGAAAGTAGAACTTGATGAGGTAACTGTACCTGCTCCCTTATTGGAAAGTAGTTCATCACAGAAATCTGTTCCTGTGACTCCTACACCAATTAGTGAGGAAGTTAATAATGATGATCATGTAACTTCAGATCAAGTTACTACCAAACCTCGTAGGTCAACCAGAGTAAGATCTGCACCAGAGTGGTACGGTAATCCTGTTTTGGAGGTCATGTTATTTGACCATGACGAACCTACGAACTATGAGGAAGCGATGATGAGCCCAGATTCCGCGAAATGGCTTGAGGCCATGAAATCTGAGACGAGATCCATATATGAGAACAAAGTATGGACTTTGATTGACTTGCCCAATGATCGGCAAGCCATTGAGATTAAATGGATCTTCAAGAGGAAGACAGACAATGATATTAGTGTTACTGTCTACAAAGCTAGAATTGTCGCAAAAAGGTTTTCGACAAGTTCAAGATGTTGACTACGATGAGAGTTTCTCACTCGTATCTATGCTTAAGTCTGTCCGAATCATGTTAGCAATTGCCGCATTTTATGAAATCTGGCAAATGGATAAACAAAACTACATTCCTTAATGGATTTATTAAAGAAGAGTTGTATATAATGCAAGCAGAAGGTTTTGTCAATCCTAAAGGTGCTAACAAAATATGCAAGCTCCAGCGATCCATCTATGGACTGGTGCAAGCATCTCGGAGTTGGAATATACGCTTTGATAAGCTGATCAAAGCATATAGTTGTATACAGACTTGCGGTGAAGCCTGTATTTACAAGAAAGTGAGTGGGAGCACTACATCATTTCTGATAAGTATATGTGAATGACATATTGTAGATCGGAAATAATGTAGAATTATTCTGCAAAGCATAAGGGAGTGTTTGAAAGGAGTTTTTCAAAGAAAGACCTCGGTGAAGCTGCTTACATATTGAGCATCAAGATCTATAGAGATAGATCAAGATGCTTGATAAGTTTTTTCAATGAGTACATACCTTAACAAGATTTTGAAGAAGTTCAAAATAGAACAGTCAAAGAAAGAGTTCTTGCCTGTGTTACAAGGTGTGAAATTGAGTAAGACCCAAAGCCCGACCACGACAGAAGATAGAAAGAGAATGAAAGTCATTCCCTATGCCTTGGCCATAGGTTCTATAAAGTATGCCATGCTGTGTACCAGATCTATTGTATACCCTACAGTGATTTTGGCAAGGGAGTACAATAGTGATCTAGGAGTAGATCACTGGACAGCGGTCAAAATTATCCTTAGTGGAATAAGGATATGTTTCTCGATTATGGAAGTGACAAAAGGTTCATCATAAAGGGTTACGTCGATGCAAGTTTTGACACTAAATCTAGATAACTCTAAGTCTCGGTCTAGATACATATTGAAAGTGGGAGCAATTAGCTAGAGTAGCTCTGAGCAGAGCATTGTAGACATAGAAATTTGCAAAATACTTACGGATCTGAATGTGACAGACCCGTTGACTAAAATTATCTCACAATCAAAACATGATCACACCTTACTACTCTTTGGTTGTCAATCACATAGCGATGTGAACTAGATTATTGACTCTAGTAAATCCTTTGAGTGTTGGTCACATAGAGATGTGAACTATGGGTGTTAATCACATGGTGAGTGAATTATTGATGTTAAATCACATGGCGATGTGAACTAGATTATTGACTCTAGTGCAAGTGGGAGACTGAAGGAAATATGCCCTAGAGGCAATAATAAAGTATTATATATTTCCTTATATCATGATAAATGTTTATTATTCATGCTAGAATTGTATTAACTGGAAACATAATACATGTGTGAATACATAGACAAACATAGTGTCACTAGTATGCCTCTACTTGACTAGCTCGTTAATCAAAGATGGTTATGTTTCCTAGCCATAGACATGAGTTGTCATTTGATTAACGGGATCACCTCATTAGGAGAATGACGTGATTGACTTGACCCATTCCGTTAGCTTAGCACCCGATAGTTTAGTATGTTGCTATTCCTTTCTTCATGACTTATACATGTTCCTATAACTATGAGATTATGCAACTCCCATTTACCGTAGGAACACTTTGTGTGCTACCAAACGTCACAACGTAAATGGGTGATTATAAAGGTGCTCTACAGGTGTCTCCAAAGGTACTTGTTGGGTTGGCGTATTTCGAGATTAGGATTTGTCACTCCGATTGTCGGAGAGGTATCTCTGGGCCCACTCGGTAATGCACATCACTATAAGCCTTGCAAGCATTGTGACTAATGAGTTAGTTGCGGGATGATGTATTACGGAACGAGTAAAGAGACTTGCCAGTAACGAGATTGAACTAGGTATCGAGATACCGACGATCGAATCTCGGGCAAGTAACATACCGATGACAAATGGAACAACGTATGTTGTTATGCGGTTTGACCGATAAAGATCTTCGTAGAATATGTGGGAGCCAATATGAGCATCTAGGTTCCGCTATTGGTTATTGACCGGAGAGGTGTCTCGGTCATGTCTACATAGTTCTCGAACCCATAGGGTCCGCACGCTTAACGTTACGATGACAGTTTTATTATGAGTTTATGTATGTTGATGTACCGAAGGAGTTCGGAGTCCCGGATGAGATCTGGGACATGACGAGGAGTCTCGAAATGGCCGAGACGTAAAGATCGATATATTGTACGACTATATTCGGACTTCGGAAAGGTTCCGAGTGATTCGGGTATTTTTCGGAGTACCGGAGAGTTACGGGAATTCGTATTGGGCCTTAATGGCCCATACGGGAAAGGAGAGAAAGGCCCCAAAGGGAGGCCGCACCCCTCCCCATGGACTAGTCCGAATTGGACTAGGGAGGGGGGGCGCCCCCTTCCTTCTTTCTCCTTCCCCCTTCCCTTCTCCTACTCCCACAAGGAAAGGAGGAGTCCTACTCCCGGTAGGAGTAGGACTCCCCCCTTTGGCGCGCCTCTCCCCTTGGCCGGCTGCCTCCCCCTTGCTCCTATTTACGGGGGCAGGGGGCACCCAAGGGACACAACAATTGATCCTTGAAATCTCTTAGCCGTGTGCGGTGCCCCCCTCCACCAAATTACACCTCGATAATATCGTTGCGGAGCTTAGGCGAAGCCCTGCGTCGGTGGAACATCATCATCGTCACCACGCCGTCGTGCTGACAAAACTCTCCCTCAACACTCGGCTAGATCGGAGTTCGAGGGACGTCATCGAGCTGAACGTGTGTAGAACTCGGAGGTGCCGTGCGTTCGGTACTTGATCGGTCGGATCGTGAAGACGTACGACTACATCAACCGCGTTGTGATAACGCTTCCGCTATCGGTCTACGAGGGTACGTGGACAACACTCTCCCCTCTCGTTGCTATGCATCACCATGCTCTTGCGTGTGCGTAGGAATTTTTTTGAAATTACTACGTTCCCCAACAGAAACCAGTTAAGATTCTCGAGTATGCCAGCCGAGTCACCCGCAGCAAGGTTATAAGGTTCTGCAAAGTTCAGTGGAGTCACCACACTGAAGATGAAGCCACCTGGGAGCGAGAGGAAGATCTACGGAAGAACCACGCTCACCTATTTTCTAGCCAACCCGAATCTCGAGGGCGAGATTCATCTTAAGGGGGTAGGTTTGTAACTTCCCAAATTTTCAATTTGGAATGTTATACATTAGATCATCATTGCATAGCATATTTTATTGCACTTTGGCAAATCCTCGAAAATCCTAAGCAACTCAAGGACCCACGGAGAGAGTTGGGGATTTTTCCCGGTTTTCATATTTGATTTTTATCAAATAATAAAACGAGGATTTTTGGTTTTAATTATTTTTCTCTCCGAAAAATATTTCATATTAAAATAAATGAGAGGGGAAAATATGACTTCTCCACAATAATTGAAATATTGGAGGAAAAATATTAAAATCAAATATTTGATTTTATTCGGATTTTATTTGCAATTTTAATTGCATTAGAAAAATTGCACGTTTTAAAAAAAACAGCATTTTAGGGCCAAGAAAATGTTCATGTCGTTCTAATTATTTTAATTACACGGTGAAAATTTGTTTTGGCATTTTTGGATTTTTATTTATTTTTCTACGTTTTTTTAGTTCGGCGGAATATCTTTAAAAAAAATCCCGAGTGCGCCGACTGGGCCGAAGCCCAGCCGACGGCCCAGCTCCCCGCGCGGCCCAGCCCAGCCGCTGTCGTCTCCCACCTGGAGACGGAGCCGCCGCCCGACTCCCGCACGGCCCCAACGCCGCCGCCGTCGCCCCCTCCCCCAAGGCAGCACCCCCTCCTTATATAACCCGGCCCCGCCGCCCTCTCTCCTCACCCCGCCGCCCCGACCTGCACCCGTCCCCGCCGCCAGGAGCGCCCGACGCCGCCGCCGAAGCCCCGTCTCGCCGCCCCGACGTCGCCCCGAGCCCCGCCGCCACTCGCCGCAACCCCCGAGCCCCGCCGGAGTTGCCCCGATGAGGTAGCCGAGCCGCCGCCGCCGAGCCGGTTTTTTTTCAAAAAACCATTCGGTTTATTTTTTTTCTGAAACCCTAGTTTTTTTAATAGATCGGTTTATTTTTTTCGGTTTAGTTAATTAGTTAACGTTCACCGATCCGTTCGTTTTAACGAACGTGTTCATCGCTTTGTCGCAGCTAACGAACGTCCGTTCGTTTAACTGTTCGTCAGTTTTCTTTTTCGTCGGTTTTTCGCGATTATTCCAGATCGCGATTTCTGATCACATTTTCGTTCTGGTTTATCTTTTCGCTCGTTTATCGGAATCAGGCGATTCAAGCGCCTAGAGTTTCGTCCCAAAATTCTCTTTCCGTTTAACCTACTCAAATAAATTTTTGCTACTGTAAAATTTGACCTAGATCCAGATTAGTAAACGAAGCTTGTTTCTTTCGCCGTTTGACTTTCGTTACTTCGTTCAATTTGTTTCTTTTTGCAAACCGGAGTTCTTAAGTTGAACTTTATGGTTAGATCTTTTATTTGAGTTTTACCTGTGCATTTGATGAGTGCTTATTGTATGCTTGTTTGTTTGCAATAGAGTACCCGGAGTGCGCCGATTGCTAATTCGAATCTCTAAGTTTCATGGATCATCAGCAAGGCAAGTAACACTTTGATCATACCTTTTTACTACCCAATTTTATTGCATTAGACAAATCCTCAAACATTGCATGGTTAGAATCTAATTAAATTGTGGGTATTGGGAAGTAGTTGAGGTAGTACCTATTACCTGTTTATTATCAAACCCTTGGGAGTTACTTCTACGTTTGCTTATATTGCTATGCTATGCTAGTAGACGTGGATTGGGTTTGAGTGTATCCATGACAGATGTGAGATTGTTAATATATGGTTAAACTTAAGGTGGCAACTAAAACTCACATCTGGGTGGATTGAGGTACCTGGGTATTCCAGGATTGCCTGTTTTTCCAAGGACCGCCACCCAGGCTCAAAGGGATCATGAGATTATTCATGCTAGAAACTTCCGTGTGCAGCCACAAGCTATTATGGGCTCTAGCATAGTTGATTAAGTTGTGTGAGCTC
The DNA here is from genome assembly GCF_002575655.3 of Aegilops tauschii subsp. strangulata. NCBI lineage: Eukaryota > Viridiplantae > Streptophyta > Magnoliopsida > Poales > Poaceae > Aegilops > Aegilops tauschii. The sequence continues at coordinate 25,334 of NW_027333122.1, forward strand.
TTGAAGAGGTAGACTAGCAGATGTAGGGGTTGTAGGTGGTACTGTCTACCCGGAGTAGAGAGTTAACGCTTCTGAAAGACTGTGTCTCGGTCATCCGTTTCTCAAACATCATGTAGTGCGAGAATCCCAACGGGGGAGATCGAGTCTTGTGGGGAAAAGTGCACAAACCTCTGCAGAGTGTACAAACTAATCATGGTTAGCCGTGTCCCCGGTTATGGACATCTTGAGTATCTAGTACCTGGATTATCATGTGAATCTCATCACCATGTTACTTTAATTAATTTTGTTGGGTTAATGATGATACTTAATTGGGATTGAGAATGCTGTCAACCATTCTCAATGTTTAACAACCACCATGATAGTTAAACAAAATTTATTCCTTTGCAGTAGGGAAAAATTGGCTTTTCGCAAAACTGTAAACATATAGCCTTCTACCAGCCATATATGCATGTAGTATAGCATTATTATGTTCATTACTCTCTATGTGTTACATTGCCAGCATATTCCATGTGCTGACCCGTTTCGGGCTGCAACGTTTCATGTTGCAGACTTTTCAGACGACGAGTAAGGTGCCTTAGGTCGTGGTCTTATACTCAGTGATGCCGTTGGAGTTGATGGACTCACTTATCTTCCAAGTCTTCCGTTGTTATCGTATTTAGATGGCCTTAAGCCATATTTATCATACTTATTCTCTTTTGAGATACTCGTTGTAATAAGTGTGTGATTGATACTCTGTTATAAATCCTCCATTTGTACTGTGCGTGTCAGCATTACTGATCCAGGGATGACACTGGTGCACAGCAGCACAGACTGTTTGAGGTCTGGTCGCTACAATCCCTCGCGTGGCATCCTAGCGTGCCTCGTCAAACGCCAAGACCCATGCGGAGCGATGCCTGACCTCGTGAGAAAGAACCTCTTCTGCTCCGTAGACGAGGAAGAATGGAGTCTCTCCCGTTGGCTTGGTGGCGGTGGTGCAGATGGACCATAGCACGGACTGAAGCTCGTCGTGCCAGCCCCTGCCGCAGGCCTCGAGCTTCTTTTTGAAGGTTCTTTGTCTTGAGGCCTCTCAAGACCTCTGCGTTGGCGCGCTCAGCTTGGCCGTTGCTTCTGGGGTGCGCCACTGAGGCGTAGCATATCTGCATTCCAAGATTAGCACAATATGTTTTAAAGAGATTGCTAGTGAACTGCGAACCTTTGTCGGTGATTATACGATTAGGGACTCCGAATCGTCTCACGAGGCCCTTGATGAACTTCACCGCTAAGCCGCAGGGATGGTACGTACTTGCTCCACCTCCGCCCACTTTGGGACTTGTCGATGGTGAGGTAGAGTTAGCGGTAGCCCCGGGCGCTCGAGGGAATGGACCCAGGATGTCCAGCCCCAGACCGCAAATGGCCACGAGAGCGGGATAGTCTGGAGGCCCTGAGCTAGCTAGTGGATTTGCTTAGCATGGAACTGGCAGGCCTCGCAGGACCTCACCAGCTCAGTTGCATCGTTGAGTGCCGTGGGCCGGTAGAATCCGTTGCGAAATGCCTTGCCCACCAAGGTGCGTGATGACGAATGATGTCCACAGTCCCCGCCGTGTATGTCGGCCAACAGCTCGCACCCCTGCTCCCTGGAGATGCATCGCAAGGAAACAACGTTCAATCATTTTCGGTATAGCTCACTGTCCTGAATGCAGTAGGATGTAGCTTGCCGGGCCACACGCTCCGCGTCTTCCTCCTTCTCCGGCTGGGTCCCCTGTTGCAGGTATGCCTTGAATTCTTCGGTCCAGCACCCCTCCTGGGGCTCGAGCACAAGGAGTAGGCGCGCTCCTGAGGCCAGGTCGCAGGCGGGGCTCCCGAGGTTGGTGGCGGGGGAAACTCCTCCCGAGGCATCGCTGGCTCCGCAGCCGGAGGGGCTGCTGAAGGCTTGAAGAGCCGCTCCTCGAAGACGCCGGGCTCCTGAGGCTGGCGCCTGGACGCCCTCTTGGCGATATCATCAGCTTCCTTGTTCGTTCCACGGGGCACATGCTGCAGTTCCGGGCCCAAGAATTACTTCTCCAACTTACGTGCCTCTGCGAGGTACACCTCCATGTGCTTGTCCTTTGGCTCGTATACCTTGTTGGAGAAGTTGAGGAGGAGCTGTGAGTTGCCCCTGATAGTGAGGCGCTTCACTCCCAAGGCCACGGCAGCCTTGAGGCTGGCAATCAAACCTTCGTACTCCACAATGTTGTTGGAGACTTTCTCGCCTCGCTGGAAGCAAAGCTGCACGGCGTAGTAGAGCTTGTCCTGGGTGGGCGAGATGAGCACGACTCCAGCCCCCGTGCCCTGCCGCGCGAAGGCGCCGTGAAAGTACATGATCCAGCCATCTGGTGCTTCACTCCCTGGAGAGAGAGACAGGCCTTTGCCTGCTTCGGGAGCTGGAGCGTCGGTCCACTCCGCCACGAAGTCGGCGAGCGCGGCTCCCTTGATGACCCTGGTGGTACTGAACTCCAGCTGCAATGCCTGCAACTCAATGTTCTACTCTGCGACCCTCCCTGCAGCATTGGGGCTCCGGAGCACCCTTTCCAATGGGTAAGCTGAGACGACTTTGATGGGATGGCCTTGGAAATAGAGGTGCAGCTTGCGCGAGGCAACGAGGAGCGCAAGTAGAAGCTTCTGTGGCATGGGGTAGTGTGCCCGTTTGTCACGCAGCACCGTGCTGACGAAGTACACCGGGTGCTCGATGAGGGCGGAAGCGTTGGTGGAGTCCGAGGCCTCCTTAGGCTGGGGCGTCTCCTAAGGCCGGGGGACCTTAGGAGCTCAGTCGTTTGTCGGGGTAGCTGCAGCCTCAAGAGCCCCATCTTGTAGAGCTCGGTCGTCCTCCGGCGCCGCTGCCACTCCAGGGGCGCTGTCTTGTTGTTGCATCGTCTCGGCCGGCTCCGTGGTTCCGTTCGGCAGGCCCTCGGCCTGGCGCCCTTCCCGGAGGGCCACCAGCGCGGCGCTAGCGGAGTGGGGCGTCGCAGCTAGGTAGAGCACCAGGGGCTCGAGGGGACGCGGTGCCACCATCACCGGTGGACTGGTGAGGTATCTCTTGAGGTCTTGAAACGCTATGTCGGCTTCCGGAGTCCACTGGAATGGGCCCTTCTTCTTCATCAGCTTGATGAACGGGAGGGCGCGTTCCCCCAGCTTGGAGATGAAGCGCCCCAGCGAAGTCACGCAGCCCGCGAGCTTTTGCATTTCCTTGAGAGTCTGCGGTGGGCTCATGTCTTCTATCGCTTTGACCTTCTCCGGGTTCGCCTCAATCCCCCTGTGCGACACAAGGAAACCAAGCAGCTTACCGGAGGGGACGCCGAACACACACTTCTCCAGGTTGAGCCGCAGGTTCACCTTGCGCAGGCTGGTGAAGGTATCCTCAAGATCCTGGATGAGGGTCCTCGCCTCCCGAGATTTCACCACGATGTCATCGACGTATGCCTCAGCATTTCTCCCGAGTTGCTGGCCTAGAGCGATGTGCATCAGCCGCTCGAAAGTCGCCCCGGCATTGCGCAGACCGAACGGCATGCAGGTGTAGTAGTATACCCTGCACGGGGTCAAAAGGCAGTCTTCTCGATGTCCTGTACCGCCATCTTGATCTGGTGGTAACCTGAGAAGGTGTCTAGGAAACACAGCAGGTCGCACTCGGCAGTGGAATCGATGATCTGGTCGATGCGCGGAAGCGGGAACGGGTCTTGAGGGCATGCCTTGTTGAGGTTGGTGAAGTCGACACACATGCGTTCCTTCCCACCTTTCTTGGGCACAACCACCGGGTTTGCCAGCCACTCCGGGTACCGCACCTCGCGGATGACACCTGCTTCTTGTAGTTTGGGGGTCTCTTAGATGATGAAAGACTGCTTCTCCGTGGACTGCCGTCGCTCCTTCTGCTTCACTGGGTGCATGTTGGGGCACACCCTTAGATGATGCTCGAATATCCCCCTCGGGACCCCAACCAGCTGTTTGGGCTCCCAGGCGAACACCTCCTTATTCGCATGTAGGAAATCCACCAATGCCTTCTCCTGGTCCGGGGCGAGGTCGGCCCCTATGGTGAAGGTGGCTCCCGAGGCCCCTTCCTCATCGACCGGTACTTGCTTCGTCTTGGTTCGATCCTGAGAGAACGACTATTTCTTCTTGGTCGGTGCAGCCCCCTGGGCCCCAGGCGCTGTTTCGTCAGTTGAGTGTGCTGCTGCTGCGGCCCTGAAGGCGAGCCTGAGGGCCGTTAGGGCCTCCTTGGTGTCTCCAGCCACTGTGAGGACGCCACTGCTTCCCGGCATCTTCATGAGGTTGTAGGCAGGATGGGCCCCTGCCATAAACTGAGCCAGGGCCCGGTACCCGATGATGGCGTTGTACGGGAGGTCGATGCGGGCGATGTCGAAGTCGATAAGCTCAGTGCGGTAATTGTCGCGGGTGCCGAAGGTGACAGGGAGGCGGATCTGCCCTAGGGGGCTTGTGGAACCGCTGCCAACCCCGGAGAAGGGATTGGTGGGGCGGAGCCGGTCGTGCGGCACGTGGAGCAAGCCGAAAGTTTCCGCAGAGAGTACGTTGAGGCCAGCCCCGCCGTCGATGAGGGTCTTGGCCATCGCCAGGTTGTAGATGGTGGGTGTGCAAAGCATTGGGAGCGCGCCTGAGCCAGCGGTGGTCGCCGGATGGTCCCTTGAGTCGAAGGCGAGGTCAGCCTTGGGCGCCGCCCATCCCGGGGGAGCTCCCTGTTGCACGGAAGCGGCGCCTATTTGGCGGAAGAACTGCTTGACGTGGCGATCCGAGGGCGGTGCCTGCGAACTGCCGAGGAGGGCTGCAACGGCGACGAGCGCTGGTGCTGCGAAGCGCGCGACGAATAGATCGCACAGCTCTCCCCAGGAGGCCTCGGAGGATCCCGGTAGGTTGAGCAGCCAGGCGCGTGGCACGCCGGCGAGGGCCATGGGAAATCAGTTGGCCATGACCTTGTTGTCGCCTCCGGCTTCCTGAACAGTCTCCTCGTACACCAGGAGGAAGGCCGCTGGATCCGCCGCGCCATCGTAGCGAGGCGGGATCTCCGTCTTGAACTTGTGGGGCCACCGCACTTGTCGTAAGGCGGGGGGTGAAGGCCCGGAGGCCCATGGCGCCTCCATGCGCGCCCGTCGGTCCAGCTGGAGGGGCGACGCCTGCCATGAGAGCCAAACGGAGAGACGAATCGGGCGGAGGGGCGAAGCAGCTGGTGAGGCAAAGCTTCGACGCACCCCTACCTGGCACGCCAAATGTCAGATTTCGGGTTCCGCAGACCCTTGAGAGGTTTGAACTCTGGGGTGCGCACGAAGAACACTCCCTCCCCAACCTGCACACTCCGCGGTTCCACAGCCAAGCTCGACGAATCCAAAGAACAAGAGACACGGGGGTTTATACTGGTTAGGGTCACCGTGTGGTGTAATACCCTACTCCAGTGTTGTGGTAGATTGCCTCGGAGGGCTGAGGATGAACTAGTACAGTGGATGAACAGCCTCAGGAGGAGAGGTGTTCTTGAGCTCGAAGAGCTGGTGAGGTGGTAGGGTGATCTGAATGATCCGTCCCCCTGTACGGTGGTGGCTAAGTCCTATTTATAGTGGCCTTGGTCCTCTTCCCAAATGTAGGCGGGAAGGGATCCCACAACGGCCAAGTTTGAAGGGAGACAACTAGTACAAGCTATCCTGACAAAAGTAGTCTTCACCTGCCAAAGGCTCTGGCGGTGACGCCGTCGTGGGCTCCGCGATGACCTCCGTCCTGGCGTCCTGTTGGTCTTGGTCTCATTGCACCAATAATGAAACCTTTGCTTGATTCCTCGGGACTCCGCGCATGTGCTTGCCTCCTTGGCACCAAAGGGGAAACTGGTATACTGCGCCTGCTAGCACACACCTGGCCTTGATCGTCATGGCTCACGTCACGCAAACCTCGCGAGGTGCTCCTTGCATAGATATCTCCGCTCCTCAGGAGCCTGCCTGGTGTGGCCGCCCCTAGGGAGGTCTTGGTACCGTCCGCCTCGCGAGGCTTGGCTCCTCGCGAGGGTCTTGAGCTGTTGCTTCTGAAGCTGGGCTGTACCGGGCCATTGATGAAGCGACGCCTTGGGCCGCAGGCAGGCAAGTCTGGGTACCCCCGTTCCCAGGACACCGACAGTGGCAACTTGCTTGCCATTCTTCTTGAAGTCCCCCTTCTTTCCTTTGCCCTTTTTCTTGAAACTACTGCTCTTGTTAACCATCAACACTTGATGCTCCTTCTTGATTTCTACCTCCGCAGCTTTGAGGATAGCGAAGAGCTCGGGAATGGTCTTATCCATCCCTTGCATATTATAGTTCATCACGAAGCCTTTGTAGCTTGGTGGCAGTGATTGAAGAACTCTGTCAATAACACTATCATCCGGAAGATTAACTCCCAGTTGAGTCAAGTGGTTATGGTACCCAGACATTCTGAGTATGTGTTCACTAACGGAACTGTTCTCCTCCATCTTGCAGCTATAGAACTTGTTGGAGACTTCATATCTCTCAACTCGGGCATTTGCTTGAAATATTAACTTCAACTCCTGGAACATCTCATATGGTCCATGACGTTCAAAACATCTTTGAAGTCCCGATTCTAAGCCGTAAAGCATGGCACACTGAACTATCGAGTAGTCATGAGATCGAGCTTGTTAGACGTTCATAACGTCAGCATCTGCTCCTGCAGCAGGCCTTTCACCCAGCGGTGCATCGAGGACATAATTCTTCTGTGCAGCAATGAGGATAATCCTCAAGTTACGGACCCAGTCTGTGTAGTTGCTACGATCATCTTTCAACTTAGCTTTCTCTAGGAACGCATTAAAATTCAAGGGAGCGGTAGCATGGGCCATTGATCTACAACATAGATATGCAAAAACTATCAGGACTAAGTTTATGATAAATTAAGTTCAATTAATCATATTACTTAAGAACTCCCACTTAGATAGACATCCCTCGAGTCAACTAAATGATCACGTGATCCATATCAACTAAACCATGTCCGATCATCATGTGAGATGGAGTAGTCTTCAATTGCGTTTGCACACTCCAATCCTATCCCTTTACATTCTCGCAAATTGCATGCTTTACTTTCCACTGCTCATATACTCTTGGCATGCTTGCTTGATATGTATTGTGAATGTTTAAACATGTGCTAAAACTCCACCTTAACTTGAAGAAACGAAAAACTGCTACTTTTCTTTGCTAAGAGTCTATTCACCCCCCTATAGACACCTCTTCTCGATCCTTTCAATTGGTATCAGAACATTGGTCTCCATTGCTTTGGTTTAATCACCTTTGGAGGAAGATGGATGAGTCTACGTTGGGGAGTCTTAGACGTAGAGTGCCTATGCTTGATGGATAGTACTTTCATGAGTGAAAAAATGAGATGCTTGTGATTTTCAGTGAATATCATTTGAGCAAGTATATTACTAGCCCTTGTGCACCTCATGTTGATCCTATGCATCCTACCCTTGATGAGTCCATTGACATGATCCGCAACCTTAGAACTGTTAATCTTATCACTAGAGGTTTGCCTAGAAACTTGATTGGTTGCTTGCCTACTCTTGATTGTGCCTACACTATATGGAGATTTCTTGAGGAACGATTTCCAAGCTATTCCTTGAAAAACTTAGATGAGATTCTTCACAAGTCTATTGCTTTGACTAAGATGAGTCCAAATGATCCCAAGTATGGTGATTGCTTGTTTGAGCTTTGTGACCTTATGCATGCCAAAGGAGATGTTGGAATCATTAGCAATATCATCTCCGAAGTCATTAGAATCCATAAAGATGCACATTGTCATGGTCATAAAACTAATGAATCACTCTCTCTAGGAATCGATCCATCACAAGACGATGTTGAACACGGATACTATGATGAGGATGATGATAGTGACTTTGATCTCGATGAGTCTATGAGACACTTTGGTCTTATGGCTAATCTTCGCGGCTACATGGCTAGAGGAAAGGAATGGGTCCTTGATAGTGGATGTACCGATTATATGACCGGAGATAAGGACATGTTTCGTGAGCTTGCTGAAAACGACGGCCCTCAAAAGTATGTCACCTTTGGTGATAACTCAAAGGGTAAGGTGGTTGGCCTTGGTAAGGTGGCCATCTCACATGATAGCTCCATACAAAATGTTATGCTCGTTGAATCTCTTGGCTATAATCTACTTTCTGTATCTAGACTTGCTGATTTTGGCTTCAATGTCCTATTCACTGAAGTAGATTGCCAAGTGTTTCGTAGAGATAACCATAATATGGTCTTTACCGGTATATGTAGAGGTGATCTATACATTGTTGATTTCACTAAAAAGGCTCAACCTAAAACTTGCTTTATTGCTAAATCTTCTAAAGGTTGGTTGTGACATAGAAGGTTAGGCCATGTGGGCATGCGAAATCTTGATAAGCTTATTAAAGGTAATCATATCCTTGGAGTGAAAGATGTTATATTTGACAAGGATAGATTATGTAGTGCTTTTCAAGCAGAAAAACAAGTTGGAGGAAGTCACCCCATGAAGAACATCATGACCACGAGAAGACCGCTCGAGCTACTTCATATGGATCTCTTCGGTCCCTATGCCTACAAGAGTCTCGGTGGAAACTCATTTGGTCTAGTCATAGTCGATGATTATTCAAGATTTACGTGAGTCTTCTTTCTTGATGATAAATCGCAGGTCCAAAAGATCTTCAAGAACTTCACTAGGAAGGCCCCAAATTAATTTGAAGTGAAGATCAATAAGGTTCGCAGAGACAACGGAACGGAGTTCAAGGACGCAAATGTGGATACCTTTCTTGAGGAAGAAGGGATTTCACACGAGTTCTCGGCTACGTACACACCTCAACAGAATGGAGTTGTTGAGAGGAAGAACCGAACTCTTATTGAGATGGCAAGAACGATGCTTGATGAGTACAAGACGCCAAAACACTTTTGGGCAGAAGCGGTTGAGACGGCTTGTCATGCAACAAATCGCTTGTATCTTCACAAGCTACTCGGCAAGACGGCATATGAGCTTCTCACCAGTAACAAACCCCAAATTGGATACTTTCGAGTATTTGGCTCAAAGTGTTACATTCTTGATAAGCATCGTTGTTCCAAATTTGCTCCCAAATATCATGAGGGTTTCCTACTTGGTTATGGCTCAAACTCTCACTCCTATCGTGTCTACAATAATTTCACCCGAAAGGTTGAAGAGACGGTAGATGTGAAGTTTGATGAATCTAACGGCTCGCAAGTAGAGCAATTGCCAATTGATGTAGGAGACAAAGACCCTTCGAAAGCGATTCAATAATTTTCTATTGGCAAGATCCGTCCAACGGAGGTGAAGGAGAGTACCTCGTTCATCCAAGTGGAAGCTTCTACCTCACGACAAGGTGAACCAAGAATTGACACAAAAGCATCCACAAGTGGGACACACCAAGATGAAGAAAATGAGGAAGTCCACCAAGATGAACCTCATCAACCTCCTTCTCCACCACGACAAGAGAAGGACAACGTCAACAATGAAGAAGGCCAAGAAGAAGGACAAGATGATGAAGAAAATGTTCCACCCCGACAGAAGTAAAATCTCTCATGAGTTCGAGCAAGAGTCTCAAGAGACCATCCCGTGGAACAAATCTTCAATGATATCCAAACTGGGAGAATCACTCGCTCTAAAACTCGTTTGGCTAACTTTTGTGAACATTATTCATTCATCTCTTGCATTGAACATATGAAGGTTGAAGAAGCATTGGAAGATCCAGATTGGATAAATGCCATGCATGAAGAGCTACACAACTTTGAGAGAAACCAAGTGTGGACATTGGTCGAGAAGCCCGACAACAACCACAACATCATTGGTACAAAATGGGTGTTTCGCAACAAGCAAGACAAAGATGGTCAAGTCGTCCGCAACAAAGCACGTCTCGTCGCCCAAGGCTATACTCAAGTCGAAGGTATGGACTATGGTGAGACATACGCCCCAGTTGCTAGACTTGAGTCCATCGCATCTTACTTGCCTATGCTAATCACCATGATATCACCTTGTACCAAATGGATATTAAAAGTGCTTTTTTAAATGGTGAAATCGAGGAGGAAGTTTATGTTAAGCAACCTCCCGGCTTTGTCAACCCTAAGAAACCAAACCATGTCTACAAACTTCACAAAGCTCTTTATGGTCTTAAACAAGCTCCTAGAGCGTGGTACAAATGCTTGACCAAGTTCCTTATTGAGAAAGGCTTTGAGATTGGAAAGATATATTCTACTATTTTTACTAAAAGGGTTAATGGTGAATTATTTGTGTGCCAAATTTATGTTGATGATATCATATTTGGTTCAACTAACCCTCATTTTAGTGAAAAGTTTGGGAAGCTAATGTCGAAGAAGTTTGGCAGACGCTTTAAGCCGCCTGGGTTCCCAACGTAAACCAGTTCCACCTAATATTTTCCTGGACGTTTTGCATAATCCGTCCGTCAAGCTCCATGGCGAAGAGGATTTGGCTGTTCCTGATCCGGAGGCTCAATTGGTGGCAGCCCTACGTATTATCCCGGATTGGACGGTTCCGTATCTGGCGTATATAAACCGGGGCGAGTTACCAGAGGATGAAACTTTGGCCAGACAGATAACCCGGCGGTCCAAGTCCATGACTATTATCAATGGAGAGTTACATCATTGCAGTGTGACAGGGGTGTTTCAACGATGTGTATCTCCTGAGGAAGGCTGTGATATTTTGCGTGAGATCCACAAAGGAGATTGTGGGCACCACGCCGGTTCAAAATCTTTGGTGGCCAAGGCGTTTCATCACGATTTTTATTGGTTGACAGCTCATGCTGATGCCGAGGACTTGGTTAAAAGATGTGATGGATGTCAAAAATTCTCACAGCGTGTTCATGTACCAGCTCAAGAATTGAGGATGATTCCAATCACCTGGCCGTTTGCAACTTTGGGGCTGGATATGGTTGGGCCTTTCAAGAGGTCCAAGGACAAGAAGACCCAACTTTTGGTGGCAGTTGATAAGTTCACAAAATGGGTGGAGGCAGAGCCAGTTAGTAAGTGTGATGCAGCCATGGCAGTTCAATTCATCGAAAAGGTGATATTCCGGTTTGGCTTTCCACACATCATTATAACAGACAATGGTACCAATCTGTCAAAGGGTGCCATGAAGGAGTTCTGTCAACGGGAGCACATCCGGCTTGACGTGTCATCAGTGGCTCACCCCCAGTCTAATGGTCAAGCGGAGAGGGCCAATCAAGAGATCTTGAGAGGCATCAAACCCCGGCTTATGGTTCCTTTGCAACGGACGTCGGGTTGTTGGGTTGAGGAGTTACCTTCAGTATTATGGAGCATCAATACCACACCCAACAGATCAACAGGCTACACACCGTTCTTCATGGTTTATGGAGCGGAAGCAGTTCTTCCTAGTGACATCCGTCATGACTCGCCTCGTGTAGCGGCATATGTTGAAGCGGATAACGAGAAGGCACGGCAGGAAGCTCTTGACCTGTTAGATGAGGAGCGTGACATGGCGGCGGCCCGTTCGGCGATTTATCAGCAAGATCTGCGTCGTTATCATAGCCGCCGGGTTAGAACCAGAACCTTTCAAGAAGGAGATTTGGTGCTTCGACTCATCCAGGATCAGACGGATATGCACAAGCTATCCCCCCCTTGGGAAGGGCCTTTTGTGGTCAACAAGGATTTGCACAATGGGTCGTACTACCTAATCAATGTTCGAGAGCGCAAAGACTCACGTAAATCGGAGGAGGAGACCAA
>NW_027333123.1:40000-41555 GCF_002575655.3 Aegilops tauschii subsp. strangulata
CGCACACGCACGTACACGGACCGTTACACGGACCCGTGAACGGGCTGTACGTGGACACGGGAAAAAAGTGGCCGACGCCCGTCGTGGACGGAACCGGACGCGCGCCATGGAAAACTGGGCAAAACCACGTACGAGGCACACACACGTACACGGACCCGTGAACGGGCTGTACGTGGACACGGGGAAAAAGGGGCCGACCCCCGTCGTGGACGGAACGTGACGTGCGCACATGGAAACCTGGGCAAAACCACGTACGAGGCACACACATACACGGACCCGTGAACGGGCTGTACGTGGACACGGGAAAAAAGTGGCCGACGCCCGTCGTGGACGGAACCGGACGCGCGCCATGGAAAACTGGGCAAAACCACGTACGAGGCACACACACGTACACGGACCCGTGAACGGGCGGTACGTGGACACGGGAAAAAAGTGGGCGACGCCCGTCGTGGACGGAACCGGACGCACGCCATGGAAAACTGGGCAAAAACACGTACGACGCACACACACGTACACGGACCCGTGAACGGGCTGCACGTGCACGGACCGTTACACGTACACGGACCCGTGAACGGGCGGTACGTGGACACGCACGTACACGGACACGTGAACGGGTACGAGAGGTCCGGGAGAAAAAAAGGCCCATACGCCATGGAAACCGGGTCAAAACTAGCTAATGATGGTCAAGAAACGGTGCCATGGCAGCGAAAACATGTCTCATGGCAGAAAAACGCTGCCACGGCGGCGTTTCAAAACAGTGTACCCCTCCTTCACAAACTGAAGGGCAGGGGTCCCAATGGGGGCTAAAACCCTCGGGTATAGTAGGGAGGAGGGGTCCTTCCTGGTGGGCGTACGGAACACGGTTGGTTTTTCTTAGGAAAAACACCCGTTTTCTCGTACGCCCATCCTTTCCCAACGTTGCCTCGGATGTCCCGTCGTTATGCCATCACGAAGGTGCTGGCCCGGTCCCATGTACGTCTCGTGAGAAATCCTGACCCTACAGCCGAACGTGGCTCGGGAAACAGGAAAGTACCCCGTTACGTACACGTTCCGACCGACGGTAAACAGTCGCAACGGTGTGCCTCGAATGTCGCCTCCGGAAAACCGTTGCCCCCCGGGGGCAACGTCATCGCTGTCCCGGTCCCCTGTACGTCTCAAGTGAAATTCTGACCCAACAGCCGAATGCGGCTCGGGAAACAGGAAAGTAGCCCGTTTCGTGCACGTTAAGACCGTCGGACAACGTTGCACCGACGTCCCGATTAAGTTGCCTTCGGAAAATCGTTGCATTCGTAACTTTATTGCTGCGGGTGTGACACACGCGTGATTTGGCCTTGCAGGACGCCTTCGTGCAAGTGATCCTCCCGTGCTCTGCACGGGCGGAGGCTTGGTTGGTTTGACCGCTTGTTGGCTACTAAGCGCATGAGTAGCTTTGGACCCGTGTCTGCCGGTAGATCCCCCGTTGTACTGCGGCCGACTACCGGCGCCGTGTCCCGTCCCTTGTGTGGCTTTGAATCGCTGGATTAACAGTGCTTGCGTGCTAGTACCCGACCTACGG
>NW_027333124.1:0-44922 GCF_002575655.3 Aegilops tauschii subsp. strangulata
TTGCCGTAACGCTCTCAACTTTCTTGCACATGCTATGTGGATGAAATGATGATATCATGCCAACTTTCAACCTTTTCGGAGTTCATTTGAAATGCTTTTCAATTTTAGGGTCTTATAGCTCAAAATAATTAGTAAATGCATGAAAAATAACAAATGAAGTCAGAAAGGATTGAAAAATGATGATGTGGCTTTGAATGGTGCATTTTGAACACACACAAAGTCAGGAGTTCAAATAAGGTTTAAAAAATGAAATCCCTTTGTAACAGACGAGTTTCCGGATGAAATGCTGATACTTTGAAAGAGATTGTCCGTTTTGTACACGAAGTGCATCCAGTTTTTGCCGTAACCCTCTCAACTTTCTTGCACATGCTATGTGGATGAAATGATGATATCATGCCAACTTTCAACCTTTTCGGAGTTCATTTGAAATGCTTTTCAATTTTAGGGTCTTATAGCTCAAAATAATTAGTAAATGCATGAGAAATAACAAATGAAGTCAGAAAGGATTGAAAAATGATGATGTGGCTTTGAATGGTGCATTTTGAACACACAAAAAGTCAGGATTTCAAATAAGATTTAAAAAATGAAATCCCTTTGTAACACACGAGTTTCCGGATGAAATCCTGATACTTTGAAAGAGATTGTCCGTTTTGTACACGAAGTGCATCCAGTTTTTGCCGTAACCCTATCAACTTTCTTGCACATGCTATGTGGATGAAATGATGATATCATGCCAACTTTCAACCTTTTCAGAGTTCATCTGAAATGCTTTTCAATTTTAGGGTCTTATAGCTCAAAATAATTAGTAAATGCATGAAAAATAACAAATGAAGTCAGAAAGGATTGAAAAATGATGATGTGGCTTTGAATGGTGCATTTTGAACACACAAAAAGTCAGGAGTTCAAATAAGGTTTAAAAAATGAAATCCCTTTGTAACAGACGAGTTTCCGGATGAAATCCTGATACTTTGAAAGAGATTGTCCGTTTTGTACACGAAGTGCATCCAGTTTTTGCCGCAACCCTCTCAACTTTCTTGCACATGCTATGTGGATGAAATGATGATATCATGCCAACTTTCAACCTTTTCAGAGTTCATTTGAAATGCTTTTCAATTTTAGGGTCTTATAGCTCAAAATAATTAGTAAATGCATGAAAAATAACAAATGAAGTCAGAAAGGATTGAAATATGATGATGTGGCTTTGAATGGTGCATTTTGAACACACAAAAAGTCAGGAGTTCAAATAAGGTTTACAAAATGAAATCCCTTTGTAACACACGAGTTTCTGAATGAAATCCTGATACTTTGAAAGAGATTGTCCGTTTTGTACACGAAGTGCATCCAGTTTTTGCCGTAACCCTATCAACTTTCTTGCACATGCTATGTGGATGAAATGATGATATCATGCCAACTTTCAACCTTTTCAGAGTTCATTTGAAATGCTTTTCAATTTTAGGGTCTTATAGCTCAAAATAATTAGTAAATGCATGAAAAATAACAAATGAAGTCAGAAAAGATTGAAAAATGATGATGTGGCTTTGAATGGTGCATTTTGAACACACAAAAAGTCAGGAGTTCAAATAAGGTTTAAAAATTGAAATCCCTTTGTAACAGACGAGTTTCCAGATGAAATCCTGATACTTTGAAAGAGATTGTCCGTTTTGTACACGAAGTGCATCCAGTTATTGTCGTAACCCTATCAACTTTCTTGCACATGCTATGTGGATGAAATGATGATATCATGCCAACTTTCAACCTTTTGAGAGTTCATCTGAAATGCTTTTCAATTTTAGGGTCTTATAGCTCAAAATAATTAGTAAATGCATGAAAAAGAACAAATGAAGTCAGAAAGGATTGAAAAATGATGATGTGGCTTTGAATGGTGCATTTTGAACACACAAAAAGTCAGGAGTTCAAATAAGGTTTAAAAAATGAAATCCCTTTGTAACAGACGAGTTTCCGGATGAAATCCTGATACTTTGAAAGAGATTGTCCGTTTTGTACACGAAGTGCATCCAGTTTTTGCCGTAACCCTCTCAACTTTCTTGCACATGCTATGTGGATGAAATGATGATATCATGCCAACTTTCAACCTTTTCAGAGTTCATTTGAAATGCTTTTCAATTTTAGGGTCTTATAGCTCAAAATAATTAGTAAATGCATGAAAAATAACAAATGAAGTCAGAAAGGATTGAAATATGATGATGTGGCTTTGAATGGTATATTTTGAACACACAAAAAGTCAGGAGTTCAAATAAGGTTTACAAAATGAAATCCCTTTGTAACACACGAGTTTCCGGATGAAATCCTGATACTTTGAAAGAGATTGTCCGTTTTGTACACGAAGTGCATCCAGTTTTTGCCGTAACCCTATCAACTTTCTTGCACATGCTATGTGGATGAAATGATGATATCATGCCAACTTTCAACCTTTTCAGAGTTCATTTGAAATGCTTTTCAATTTTAGGGTCTTATAGCTCAAAATAATTAGTAAATGCATGAAAAATAACAAATGAAGTCAGAAAGGATTGAAAAATGATGATGTGGCTTTGAATGGTGCATTTTGAACACACAAAAAGTCAGGAGTTCAAATAAGGTTTAAAAATTGAAATCCCTTTGTAACAGACGAGTTTCCGGATGAAATCCTGATACTTTGAAAGACATTGTCCGTTTTGTACACGAAGTGCATCCAGTTTTTGCCGTAACCCTCTGAACTTTCTTGCACATGCTATGTGGATGAAATGATGATATCATGCCAACTTTCAACCTTTTCAGAGTTCATTTGAAATGCTTTTCAATTTTAGGGTCTTATAGCTCAAAATAATTAGTAAATGCATGAAAAATAACAAATGAAGTCGGAAAGGATTGAAAAATGATGATGTGGCTTTGAATGGTGCATTTTGAACACACAAAAAGTTAGGAGTTCAAATAAGGTTTAAAAATGAAATCCCTTTATAACAGACGAGTTTCCGGATGAAATCCTGATACTTTGAAAGAGATTGTCCGTTTTGTACACGAAGTGCATCCAGTTTTTGCCGTAACCCTCTCAACTTTCTTGCACATGCTATGTGGATGAAATGATGATATCATGCCAACTTTCAACCTTTTCGGAGTTCATTTGAAATGCTTTTCAATTTTAGGGTCTTATAGCTCAAAATAATTAGTAAATGCATGAGAAATAACAAATGAAGTCAGAAATGATTGAAAAATGATGATGTGGCTTTGAATGGTGCATTTTGAACACACAAAAAGTCAGGACTTCAAATAAGGTTTAAAAAATGAAATCCCTTTGTAACAGAGAAGTTTCCGGATGAAATCCTAATACTTTGAAAGAGATTGTCCGTTTTGTACACGAAGTGCATCCAGTTTTTACCGTAACGCTCTCAACTTTCTTGCACATGCTATGTGGATGAAATGATGATATCATGCCAACTTTCAACCTTTTCAGAGTTCATTTGAAATGCTTTTCAATTTTAGGGTCTTATAGCTCAAAATAATTAGTAAATGCGTGAAAAATAAGAAATGAAGTCAGAAAGGATTGAAAAATGATGATGTGGCTTTGAATGGTGCATTTTCTAACACACAAAAAGTCAGGAGTTCAAATAAGGTTTAAAAAATGAAATCCCTTTGTAACACACGAGTTTCCGGATGAAATCCTGATACTTTGAAAGAGATTGTCCGTTTTGTACACGAAGTGCATCCAGTTTTTGTCGTAACCCTCTCAACTTTCTTGCACATGCTATGTGGATGAAATGATGATATCATGCCAACTTTCAACCTTTTCAGAGTTCATTTGAAATGCTTTTCAATTTTAGGGTCTTATAGCTCAAAATAATTAGTAAATGCATGAAAAATAACAAATGAAGTCAGAAAGGATTGAAAAATGATGATGTGGCTTTGAATGGTGCATTTTGAACACACAAAAAGTCAGGAGTTCAAATAAGGTTTAAAAAATGAAATCCCTTTGTAACACACGAGTTTCCGGATGAAATCCTGATACTTTCAAAGAGATTGTCCGTTTGTACACGAAGTGCATCCAGTTTTTGACGTAACCCTATCAACTTTCTTGCACATGCTATGTGGATGAAATGATGATATCATGCCAACTTTCAACATTTTCAGAGTTCATCTGAAATCCTTTTCAATTTTAGGGTCTTATAGCTCAAAATAATTAGTAAATGCATGTAAAATAACAAATGAAGTCAGAAAGGATTGAAAAATGATGATGTGGCTTTGAATGGTGCATTTTGAACACACAAAAAGTCAGGAGTTCAAATAAGGTTTAAAAAATGAAATCCCTTTGTAACAGACGAGTTTCCGGATGAAATCCTGATACTTTGAAAGAGATTGTCCGTTTTGTACACGAAGTGCATCCAGTTTTTGCCGTAACCCTCTCAACTTTCTTGCACATGCTATGTGGATGAAATGATGATATCATGCCAACTTTCAACCTTTTCAGAGTTCATTTGAAATGCTTTTCAATTTTAGGGTCTTATAGCTCAAAATAATTAGTAAATGCATGAAAAATAACAAATGAAGTCAGAAAGGATTGAAATATGATGATGTGGCTTTGAATGGTGCATTTTGAACACACAAAAAGTCAGGAGTTCAAATAAGGTTTACAAAATGAAATCCCTTTGTAACAGACGAGTTTCCAGATGAAATCCTGATACTTTGAAAGAGATTGTCCGTTTTGTACACGAAGTGCATCCAGTTTTTGCCGTAACCCTCTCAACTTTCTTGCACATGCTATGTGGATGAAATGATGATATCATGCCAACTTTCAACCTTTTCAGAGTTCATTTGAAATGCTTTTCAATTTTAGGGTCTTATAGCTCAAAATAATTAGTAAATGCATGAAAAATAACAAATGAAGTCAGAAAGGATTGAAATATGATGATGTGGCTTTCAATGGTGCATTTTGAACACACAAAAAGTCAGGAGTTCAAATAAGGTTTACAAAATGAAATCCCTTTGTAACACACGAGTTTCCGGATGAAATCCTGATACTTTGAAAGAGATTGTCCGTTTTGTACACGAAGTGCATCCAGTTTTTGCCGTAACCCTATCAACTTTCTTGCACATGCTATGTGGATGAAATGATGATATCATGCCAACTTTCAACATTTTCAGAGTTCATTTGAAATTCTTTTCAATTTTAGGGTCTTATAGCTCAAAATAATTAGTAAATGCATGAAAAATAACAAATGAAGTCAGAAAGGATTGAAAAATGATGATGTGGCTTTGAATGGTGCATTTTGAACACACAAAAAGTCAGGAGTTCAAATAAGGTTTAAAAAATGAAATCCCTTTGTAACAGACGAGTTTCCAGATGAAATCCTGATACTTTGAAAGAGATTGTCCGTTTTGTACACGAAGTGCATCCAGTTTTTGCCGTAACCCTCTCAACTTTCTTGCACATGCTATGTGGATGAAATGATGATATCATGCCAACTTTCAACCTTTTCAGAGTTCATTTGAAATGCTTTTCAATTTTAGGGTCTTATAGCTCAAAATAATTAGTAAATGCATGAAAAATAACAAATGAAGTCAGAAAGGATTGAAAAATGATGATGTGGCTTTGAATGGTGCATTTTGAACACACAAAAAGTCAGGAGTTCAAATAAGGTTTAAAAAATGAAATCCCTTTGTAACACATGAGTTTCCGGATGAAATCCTGATACTTTGAAAGAGATTGTCCGTTTTGTACACGAAGTGCATCCAGTTTTTGCCGTAACCCTATCAACTTTCTTGCACATGCTATGTGGATGAAATGATGATATCATGCCAACTTTCAACCTTTTCAGAGTTCATCTGAAATGCTTTTCAATTTTAGGGTCTTATAGCTCAAAATAATTAGTAAATGCATGAAAAATAACAAATGAAGTCAGAAAGGATTGAAAAATGATGATGTGGCTTTGAATGGTGCATTTTGAACACACAAAAAGTCAGGAGTTCAAATAAGGTTTACAAAATGAAATCCCTTTGTAACAGACGAGTTTCCGGATGAAATCCTGATACTTTGAAAGAGATTGTCCGTTTTATACACGAAGTGCATCCAGTTTTTGCCGTAACCCTTTCAACTTTCTTGCACATGCTATGTGGATGAAATGATGATATCATGCCAACTTTCAACCTTTTCAGAGTTCATTTGAAATGCTTTTCAATTTTAGGGTCTTATAGCTCAAAATAATTAGTAAATGCATGAGAAATAACAAATGAAGTCAGAAAGGATTGAAATATGATGATGTGGCTTTGAATGGTGCATTTTGAACACACAAAAAGTCAGGAGTTCAAATAAGGTTTACAAAATGAAATCCCTTTGTAACACACGAGTTTCCGGATGAAATCCTGATACTTTGAAAGAGATTGTCCGTTTTGTACACGAAGTGCATCCAGTTTTTGCCGTAACCCTCTCAACTTTCTTGCACATGCTATGTGGATGAAATGATGATATCATGCCAACTTTCAACCTTTTCAGAGTTCATTTGAAATGCTTTTCAATTTTAGGGTCTTATAGCTCAAAATAATTAGTAAATGCATGAGAAATAACAAATGAAGTCAGAAAGGATTGAAAAATGATGATGTGGCTTTGAATGGTGCATTTTGAACAAACAAAAAGTCAGGAGTTCAAATAAGGTTTAAAAAATGAAATCCCTTTGTAACAGACGAGTTTCCGGATGAAATCCTGATACTTTGAAAGAGATTGTCCGTTTTGTACACGAAGTGCATCCAGTTTTTGCCGTAACCCTCTCAACTTTCTTGCACATGCTATGTGGATGAAATGATGATATCATGCCAACTTTCAACCTTTTCAGAGTTCATTTGAAATGCTTTTCAATTTTAGGGTCTTATAGCTCAAAATAATTAGTAAATGCATGAAAAATAACAAATGAAGTCAGAAAGGATTGAAAAATGATGATGTGGCTTTGAATGGTGCATTTTGAACACACAAAAAGTCAGGAGTTCAAATAAGGTTTAAAAAATGAAATCCCTTTGTAACACACGAGTTTCCGGATGAAATCCTGATACTTTGAAAGAGATTGTCCGTTTTGTACACGAAGTGCATCCAGTTTTTGCCGTAACCCTCTCAACTTTCTTGCACATGCTATGTGGATGAAATGATGATATCATGCCAACTTTCAACCTTTTCGGAGTTCATTTGAAATGCTTTTCAATTTTAGGGTCTTATAGCTCAAAATAATTAGTAAATGCATGAGAAATAACAAATGAAGTCAGAAAGGATTGAAAAATGATGATGTGGCTTTGAATGGTGCATTTTGAACACACAAAAAGTCAGGAGTTCAAATAAGGTTTAAAAAATGAAATCCCTTTGTAACAGACGAGTTTCCGGATGAAATCCTGATACTTTGAAAGAGATTGTCCGTTTTGTACACGAAGTGCATCCAGTTTTTTCCGTAACCCTCTCAACTTTCTTGCACATTCTATGTGGATGAAATGATGATATCATGCCAACTTTCAACCTTTTCAGAGTTCATTTGAAATGCTTTTCAATTTTAGGGTCTTATAGCTCAAAATAATTAGTAAATGCATGAAAAATAACAAATGAAGTCAGAAAGGATTGAAATATGATGATGTGGCTTTGAATGGTATATTTTGAACACACAAAAAGTCAGGAGTTCAAATAAGGTTTACAAAATGAAATCCCTTTGTAACACACGAGTTTCCG
Organism: Aegilops tauschii subsp. strangulata; assembly: GCF_002575655.3. NCBI lineage: Eukaryota > Viridiplantae > Streptophyta > Magnoliopsida > Poales > Poaceae > Aegilops > Aegilops tauschii. Next base: position 7,691 of record NW_027333124.1, read on the forward strand.
GATGAAATCCTGATACTTTGAAAGAGATTGTTCGTTTTGTACACGAAGTGCATCCAGTTTTTGCCGTAACCCTATCAACTTTCTTGCACATGCTATGTGGATGAAATGATGATATCATGCCAACTTTCAACCTTTTCGGAGTTCATTTGAAATGCTTTTCAATTTTAGGGTCTTATAGCTCAAAATAATTAGTAAATGCATGAAAAATAACAAATGAAGTCAGAAAGGATTGAAAAATGATGATGTGGCTTTGAATGGTGCATTTTGAACACACAAAAAGTCAGGAGTTCAAATAAGGTTGAAAAATTGAAATCCCTTTGTAACAGACGAGTTTCCAGATGAAATCCTGATACTTTGAAAGGCATTGTCCGTTTTGTACACGAAGTGCATCCAGTTTTTGCCGTAACCCTCTGAACTTTCTTGCACATGCTATGTGGATGAAATGATGATATCATGCCAACTTTCAACCTTTTCAGAGTTCATTTGAAATGCTTTTCAATTTTAGGGTCTTATAGCTCAAAATAATTAGTAAATGCATGAAAAATAACAAATGAAGTCGGAAAGGATTGAAAAATGATGATGTGGCTTTGAATGGTGCATTTTGAACACACAAAAAGTTAGGAGTTCAAATAAGGTTTAAAAATGAAATCCCTTTATAACAGACGAGTTTCCGGATGAAATCCTGATACTTTGAAAGAGATTGTCCGTTTTGTACACGAAGTGCATCCAGTTTTTGCCGTAACCCTCTCAACTTTCTTGCACATGCTATGTGGATGAAATGATGATATCATGCCAACTTTCAACCTTTTCGGAGTTCATTTGAAATGCTTTTCAATTTTAGGGTCTTATAGCTCAAAATAATTAGTAAATGCATGAGAAATAACAAATGAAGTCAGAAAGGATTGAAAAATGATGATGTAGCTTTGAATGGTGCATTTTGAACACACAAAAAGTCAGGACTTCAAATAAGGTTTAAAAAATGAAATCCCTTTGTAACAGAGAAGTTTCCGGATGAAATCCTGATACTTTGAAAGAGATTGTCCGTTTTGTACACGAAGTGCATCCAGTTTTTACCGTAACGCTCTCAACTTTCTTGCACATGCTATGTGGATGAAATGATGATATCATGCCAACTTTCAACATTTTCAGAGTTCATTTGAAATGCTTTTCAATTTTAGGGTCTTATAGCTCAAAATAATTAGTAAATGCGTGAAAAATAAGAAATGAAGTCAGAAAGGATTGAAAAATGATGATGTGGCTTTGAATGGTGCATTTTCTAACACACAAAAAGTCAGGAGTTCAAATAAGGTTTAAAAAATGAAATCCCTTTGTAACACACGAGTTTCCGGATGAAATCCTGATACTTTGAAAGAGATTGTCCGTTTTGTACACGAAGTGCATCCAGTTTTTGCCGTAACCCTCTCATCTTTCTTGCACATGCTATGTGGATGAAATGATGATATCATGCCAACTTTCAACCTTTTCAGAGTTCATTTGAAATGCTTTTCAATTTTAGGGTCTTATAGCTCAAAATAATTAGTAAATGCATGAAAAATAACAAATGAAGTCAGAAAGGATTGAAAAATGATGATGTGCCTTTGAATGGTGCATTTTGAACACACAAAAAGTCAGGAGTTCAAATAAGGTTTAAAAAATGAAATCCCTTTGTAACACACGAGTTTCCGGATGAAATCCTGATACTTTGAAAGAGATTGTCCGTTTGTACACGAAGTGCATCCAATTTTTGCCGTAACCCTATCAACTTTCTTGCACATGCTATGTGGATGAAATGATGATATCATGCCAACTTTCATCCTTTTCAGAGTTCATCTGAAATCCTTTTCAATTTTAGGGTCTTATAGCTCAAAATAATTACTAAATGCATGTAAAATAACAAATGAAGTCAGAAAGGATTGAAAAATGATGATGTGGCTTTGAATGGTGCATTTTGAACACACAAAAAGTCAGGAGTTCAAATAAGGTTTAAAAAATGAAATCCCTTTGTAACAGACGAGTTTCCGGATGAAATCCTGATACTTTGAAAGAGATTGTCCGTTTTGTACACGAAGTGCATCCAGTTTTTGCCGTAACCCTCTCAACTTTCTTGCACATGCTATGTGGATGAAATGATGATATCATGCCAACTTTCAACCTTTTCAGAGTTCATTTGAAATGCTTTTCAATTTTAGGGTCTTATAGCTCAAAATAATTAGTAAATGCATGAAAAATAACAAATGAAGTCAGAAAGGATTGAAATATGATGATGTGGCTTTGAATGGTGCATTTTGAATACACAAAAAGTCAGGAGTTCAAATAAGGTTTACAAAATGAAATCCCTTTGTAACACACGAGTTTCCGGATGAAATCCTGATACTTTGAAAGAGATTGTCCGTTTTGTACACGAAGTGCATCCAGTTTTTGCCGTAACCCTATCAACTTTCTTGCCCATGCTATGTGGATGAAATGATGATATCATGCCAACTTTCAACCTTTTCAGAGTTCATTTGAAATGCTTTTCAATTTTAGGGTCTTATAGCTCAAAATAATTAGTAAATGCATGAAAAATAACAAATGAAGTCAGAAAGGATTGAAAAATGATGATGTGGCTTTGAATGGTGCATTTTGAACACACAAAAAGTCAGGAGTTCAAATAAGGTTTAAAAAATGAAATCCCTTTGTAACAGACGAGTTTCCAGATGAAATCCTGATACTTTGAAAGAGATTGTCCGTTTTGTACACGAAGTGCATCCAGTTTTTGCCGTAACCCTCTGAACTTTCTTGCACATGCTATGTGGATGAAATGATGATATCATGCCAACTTTCAACCTTTTCAGAGTTCATTTGAAATGCTTTTCAATTTTAGGGTCTTATAGCTCAAAATAATTAGTAAATGCATGAAAAATAACAAATGAAGTCAGAAAGGATTGAAAAATGATGATGTGGCTTTGAATGGTGCATTTTGAACACACAAAAAGTCAGGAGTTCAAATAAGGTTTAAAAAATGAAATCCCTTTGTAACACATGAGTTTCCGGATGAAATCCTGATACTTTGAAAGAGATTGTCCGTTTTGTACACGAAGTGCATCCAGTTTTTGCCGTAACCCTATCAACTTTCTTGCACATGCTATGTGGATGAAATGATGATATCATGCGAACTTTCAACCTTTTCAGAGTTCATCTGAAATGCTTTTCAATTTTAGGGTCTTATAGCTCAAAATAATTAGTAAATGCATGAAAAATAACAAATGAAGTCAGAAAGGATTGAAAAATGATGATGTGGCTTTGAATGGTGCATTTTGAACACACAAAAAGTCAGGAGTTCAAATAAGGTTTACAAAATGAAATCCCTTTGTAACAGACGAGTTTCCGGATGAAATCCTGATACTTTGAAAGAGATTGTCCGTTTTATACACGAAGTGCATCCAGTTTTTGCCGTAACCCTCTCAACTTTCTTGCACATGCTATGTGGATGAAATGATGATATCATGCCAACTTTCAACCTTTTTAGAGTTCATTTGAAATGCTTTTCAATTTTAGGGTCTTATAGCTCAAAATAATTAGTAAATGCATGAGAAATAACAAATGAAGTCAGAAAGGATTGAAATATGATGATGTGGCTTTGAATGGTGCATTTTGAACACACAAAAAGTCAGGAGTTCAAATAAGGTTTACAAAATGAAATCCCTTTGTAACACACGAGTTTCCGGATGAAATCCTGATACTTTGAAAGAGATTGTCCGTTTTGTACACGAAGTGCATCCAGTTTTTGCCTTAACCCTCTCAACTTTCTTGCACATGCTATGTGGATGAAATGATGATATCATGCCAACTTTCAACCTTTTCAGAGTTCATTTGAAATGCTTTTCAATTTTAGGGTCTTATAGCTCAAAATAATTAGTAAATGCATGAGAAATAACAAATGAAGTCAGAAAGGATTGAAAAATGATGATGTGGCTTTGAATGGTGCATTTTGAACAAACAAAAAGTCAGGAGTTCAAATAAGGTTTAAAAAATGAAATCCCTTTGTAACAGACGAGTTTCCGGATGAAATCCTGATACTTTGAAAGAGATTGTCCGTTTTGTACACGAAGTGCATCCAGTTTTTGCCGTAACCCTCTCAACTTTCTTGCACATGCTATGTGGATGAAATGATGATATCATGCCAACTTTCAACCTTTTCAGAGTTCATTTGAAATGCTTTTCAATTTTAGGGTCTTATAGCTCAAAATAATTAGTAAATGCATGAAAAATAACAAATGAAGTCAGAAAGGATTGAAAAATGATGATGTGGCTTTGAATGGTGCATTTTGAACACACAAAAAGTCAGGAGTTCAAATAAGGTTTAAAAAATGAAATCCCTTTGTTACACACGAGTTTCCGGATGAAATCCTGATACTTTGAAAGAGATTGTCCGTTTTGTACACGAAGTGCATCCAGTTTTTGCCGTAACCCTCTCAACTTTCTTGCACATGCTATGTGGATGAAATGATGATATCATGCCAACTTTCAACCTTTTCGGAGTTCATTTGAAATGCTTTTCAATTTTAGGGTCTTATAGCTCAAAATAATTAGTAAATGCATGAGAAATAACAAATGAAGTCAGAAAGGATTGAAAAATGATGATGTGGCTTTGAATGGTGCATTTTGAACACACAAAAATTCAGGATTTCAAATAAGGTTTAAAAAATGAAATCCCTTTGTAACACACGAGTTTCCGGATGAAATCCTGATACTTTGAAAGAGATTGTCCGTTTTGTACACGAAGTGCATCCAGTTATTGCCGTAACCCTATCAACTTTCTTGCACATGCTATGTGGATGAAATGATGATATCATGCCAACTTTCAACCTTTTCAGAGTTCATCTGAAATGCTTTTCAATTTTAGGGTCTTATAGCTCAAAATAATTAGTAAATGCATGAAAAATAACAAATGAAGTCAGAAAGGATTGAAAAATGATGATGTGGCTTTGAATGGTGCATTTTGAACACACAAAAAGTCAGGAGTTCAAATAAGGTTTAAAAAATGAAATCCCTTTGTAACACATGAGTTTCCGGATGAAATCCTGATACTTTGAAAGAGATTGTCCGTTTTGTACACGAAGTGCATCCAGTTTTTGCCGTAACCCTATCAACTTTTTTGCACATGCTATGTGGATGAAATGATGATATCATGCCAACTTTCAACCTTTTCAGAGTTCATCTGAAATGCTTTTCAATTTTAGGGTCTTATAGCTCAAAATAATTAGTAAATGCATGAAAAATAACAAATGAAGTCAGAAAGGATTGAAAAATGATGATGTGGCTTTGAATGGTGCATTTTGAACACACAAAAAGTCAGGAGTTCAAATAAGGTTTACAAAATGAAATCCCTTTGTAACAGACGAGTTTCCAGATGAAATCCTGATACTTTGAAAGAGATTGTCCGTTTTATACACGAAGTGCATCCAGTTTTTGCCGTAACCCTCTCAACTTTCTTGCACATGCTATGTGGATGAAATGATGATATCATGCCAACTTTCAACCTTTCCAGAGTTCATTTGAAATGCTTTTCAATTTTAGGGTCTTATAGCTCAAAATAATTAGTAAATGCATGAGAAATAACAAATGAAGTCAGAAAGGATTGAAATATGATGATGTGGCTTTGAATGGTGCATTTTGAACACACAAAAAGTCAGGAGTTCAAATAAGGTTTACAAAATGAAATCCCTTTGTAACACACGAGTTTCCGGATGAAATCCTGATACCTTGAAAGAGATTGTCCGTTTTGTACACGAAGTGCATCCAGTTTTTGCCGTAACCCTCTCAACTTTCTTGCACATGCTATGTGGATGAAATGATGATATCATGCCAACTTTCAACCTTTTCAGAGTTCATTTGAAATGCTTTTCAATTTTAGGGTCTTATAGCTCAAAATAATTAGTAAATGCATGAGAAATAACAAATGAAGTCAGAAAGGATTGAAAAATGATGATGTGGCTTTGAATGGTGCATTTTGAACAAACAAAAAGTCAGGAGTTCAAATAAGGTTTAAAAAATGAAATCCCTTTGTAACAGACGAGTTTCCGGATGAAATCCTGATACTTTGAAAGAGATTGTCCGTTTTGTACACGAAGTGCATCCAGTTTTTGCCGTAACCCTCTCAACTTTCTTGCACATGCTATGTGGATGAAATGATGATATCATGCCAACTTTCAACCTTTTCAGAGTTCATTTGAAATGCTTTTCAATTTTAGGGTCTTATAGCTCAAAATAATTAGTAAATGCATGAAAAATAACAAATGAAGTCAGAAAGGATTGAAAAATGATGATGTGGCTTTGAATGGTGCATTTTGAACACACAAAAAGTCAGGAGTTCAAATAAGGTTTAAAAAATGAAATCCCTTTGTTACACACGAGTTTCCGGATGAAATCCTGATACTTTGAAAGAGATTGTCCGTTTTGTACACGAAGTGCATCCAGTTTTTGCCGTAACCCTCTCAACTTTCTTGCACATGCTATGTGGATGAAATGATGATATCATGCCAACTTTCAACCTTTTCAGAGTTCATCTGAAATGCTTTTCAATTTTAGGGTCTTATAGCTCAAAATAATTAGTAAATGCATGAAAAATAACAAATGAAGTCAGAAAGGATTGAAATATGATGATGTGGCTTTGAATGGTGCATTTTGAACACACAAAAAGTCAGGATTTCAAATAAGGTTTAAAAAATGAAATCCCTTTGTAACAGACGAGTTTCCGGATGAAATCCTGATACTTTGAAAGAGATTGTCCGTTTTATACACGAAGTGCATCCAGTTTTTGCCGTAACCCTCTCAACTTTCTTGCACATGCTATGTGGATGAAATGATGATATCATGCCAACTTTCAACCTTTTCAGAGTTCATTTGAAATGCTTTTCAATTTTAGGGTCTTATAGCTCAAAATAATTAGTAAATGCATGAAAAATAACAAATGAAGTCAGAAAGGATTGAAATATGATGATGTGGCTTTGAATGGTATATTTCGAACACACAAAAAGTCAGGAGTTCAAATAAGGTTTACAAAATGAAATCCCTTTGTAACACACGAGTTTCCGGATGAAATCCTGATACTTTGAAAGAGATTGTCCGTTTTGTACACGAAGTGCATCCAGTTTTTGCCGTAACCCTATCAACTTTCTTGCACATGCTATGTGGATGAAATGATGATATCATGCCAACTTTCAACCTTTTCAGAGTTCATTTGAAATGCTTTTCAATTTTAGGGTCTTATAGCTCAAAATAATTAGTAAATGCATGAAAAATAACAAATGAAGTCAGAAAGGATTGAAAAATGATGATGTGGCTTTGAATGGTGCATTTTGAACACACAAAAAGTCAAGAGTTCAAATAAGGTTTAAAAATTGAAATCCCTTTGTAACAGACGAGTTTCTAGATGAAATCCTGATACTTTGAAAGACATTGTCCGTTTTGTACACGAAGTGCATCCAGTTTTTGCCGTAACCCTCTGAACTTTCTTGCACATGCTATGTGGATGAAATGATTATATCATGCCAACTTTCAACCTTTTCAGAGTTCATTTGAAATGCTTTTCAATTTTAGGGTCTTATAGCTCAAAATAATTAGTAAATGCATGAAAAATAACAAATGAAGTCGGAAAGGATTGAAAAATGATGATGTGGCTTTGAATGGTGCATTTTGAACACACAAAAAGTTAGGAGTTCAAATAAGGTTTAAAAATGAAATCCCTTTATAACAGACGAGTTTCCGGATGAAATCCTGATACTTTGAAAGAGATTGTCCGTTTTGTACACGAAGTGCATCCAGTTTTTGCCGTAACCCTCTCAACTTTCTTGCACATGCTATGTGGATGAAATGATGATATCATGCCAACTTTCAACCTTTTCAGAGTTCATTTGAAATGCTTTTCAATTTTAGGGTCTTATAGCTCAAAATAATTAGTAAATGCATGAGAAATAACAAATGAAGTCAGAAAGGATTGAAAAATGATGATGTGGCTTTGAATGGTGCATTTTGAACAAACAAAAAGTCAGGAGTTCAAATAAGGTTTAAAAAATGAAATCCCTTTGTAACAGACGAGTTTCCGGATGAAATCCTGATACTTTGAAAGAGATTGTCCGTTTTGTACACGAAGTGCATCCAGTTTTTGCCGTAACCCTCTCAACTTTCTTGCACATGCTATGTGGATGAAATGATGATATCATGCCAACTTTCAACCTTTTCAGAGTTCATTTGAAATGCTTTTCAATTTTAGGGTCTTATAGCTCAAAATAATTAGTAAATGCATGAAAAATAACAAATGAAGTCAGAAAGGATTGAAAAATGATGATGTGGCTTTGAATGGTGCATTTTGAACACACAAAAAGTCAGGAGTTCAAATAAGGTTTAAAAAATGAAATCCCTTTGTTACACACGAGTTTCCGGATGAAATCCTGATACTTTGAAAGAGATTGTCCGTTTTGTACACGAAGTGCATCCAGTTTTTGCCGTAACCCTCTCAACTTTCTTGCACATGCTATGTGGATGAAATGATGATATCATGCCAACTTTCAACCTTTTCGGAGTTCATTTGAAATGCTTTTCAATTTTAGGGTCTTATAGCTCAAAATAATTAGTAAATGCATGAGAAATAACAAATGAAGTCAGAAAGGATTGAAAAATGATGATGTGGCTTTGAATGGTGCATTTTGAACACACAAAAATTCAGGATTTCAAATAAGGTTTAAAAAATGAAATCCCTTCGTAACACACGAGTTTCCGGATGAAATCCTGATACTTTGAAAGAGATTGTCCGTTTTGTACACGAAGTGCATCCAGTTATTGCCGTAACCCTATCAACTTTCTTGCACATGCTATGTGGATGAAATGATGATATCATGCCAACTTTCAACCTTTTCAGAGTTCATCTGAAATGCTTTTCAATTTTAGGGTCTTATAGCTCAAAATAATTAGTAAATGCATGAAAAATAACAAATGAAGTCAGAAAGGATTGAAAAATGATGATGTGGCTTTGAATGGTGCATTTTGAACACACAAAAAGTCAGGATTTGAAATAAGGTTTAAAAAATGAAATCCCTTTGTAACAGACGAGTTTCCGGATGAAATCCTGATACTTTGAAAGAGATTGTCCGTTTTATACACGAAGTGCATCCAGTTTTTGCCGTAACCCTCTCAACTTTCTTGCACATGCTATGTGGATGAAATGATGATATCATGCCAACTTTCAACCTTTTCAGAGTTCATTTGAAATGCTTTTCAATTTTAGGGTCTTATAGCTCAAAATAATTAGTAAATGCATGAAAAATAACAAATGAAGTCAGAAAGGATTGAAATATGATGATGTGGCTTTGAATGGTATATTTTGAACACACAAAAAGTCAGGAGTTCAAATAAGGTTTACAAAATGAAATCCCTTTGTAACACACGAGTTTCCGGATGAAATCCTGATACTTTGAAAGAGATTGTCCGTTTTGTACACGAAGTGCATCCAGTTTTTGCCGTAACCCTATCAACTTTCTTGCACATGCTATGTGGATGAAATGATGATATCATGCCAACTTTCAACCTTTTCAGAGTTCATTTGAAATGCTTTTCAATTTTAGGGTCTTATAGCTCAAAATAATTAGTAAATGCATGAAAAATAACAAATGAAGTCAGAAAGGATTGAAAAATGTTGATGTGGCTTTGAATGGTGCATTTTGAACACACAAAAAGTCAAGAGTTCAAATAAGGTTTAAAAATTGAAATCCCTTTGTAACAGACGAGTTTCCAGATGAAATCCTGATACTTTGAAAGACATTGTCCGTTTTGTACACGAAGTGCATCCAGTTTTTGCCGTAACCCTCTGAACTTTCTTGCACATGCTATGTGGATGAAATGATGATATCATGCCAACTTTCAACCTTTTCAGAGTTCATTTGAAATGCTTTTCAATTTTAGGGTCTTATAGCTCAAAATAATTAGTAAATGCATGAAAAATAACAAATGAAGTCGGAAAGGATTGAAAAATGATGATGTGGCTTTGAATGGTGCATTTTGAACACACAAAAAGTCAGGAGTTCAAATAAGGTTTAAAAATGAAATCCCTTTATAACAGACGAGTTTCCGGATGAAATCCTGATACTTTGAAAGAGATTGTCCGTTTTGTACACGAAGTGCATCCAGTTTTTGCCGTAACCCTCTCAACTTTCTTGCACATGCTATGTGGATGAAATGATGATATCATGCCAACTTTCAACCTTTTCGGAGTTCATTTGAAATGCTTTTCAATTTTAGGGTCTTATAGCTCAAAATAATTAGTAAATGCATGAGAAATAACAAATGAAGTCAGAAAGGATTGAAAAATGATGATGTGGCATTGAATGGTGCATTTTGAACACACAAAAAGTCAGGACTTCAAATAAGGTTTAAAAAATGAAATCCCTTTGTAACAGAGAAGTTTCCGGATGAAATCCTGATACTTTGAAAGAGATTGTCCGTTTTGTACACGAAGTGCATCCAGTTTTTACCGTAACGCTCTCAACTTTCTTGCACATGCTATGTGGATGAAATGATGATATCATGCCAACTTTCAACCTTTTCAGAGTTCATTTGAAATGCTTTTCAATTTTAGGGTCTTATAGCTCAAAATAATTAGTAAATGCATGAAAAATAACAAATGAAGTCAGAAAGGATTGAAAAATGATGATGTGGCTTTGAATGGTGCATTTTGAACACACAAAAAGTCAGGAGTTCAAATAAGGTTTAAAAAATGAAATCCCTTTGTAACACACGAGTTTCCGGATGAAATCCTGATACTTTGAAAGAGATTGTCCGTTTGTACACGAAGTGCATCCAATTTTTGCCGTAACCCTATCAACTTTCTTGCACATGCTATGTGGATGAAATGATGATATCATGCCAACTTTCAACCTTTTCCGAGTTCATCTGAAATCCTTTTCAATTTTAGGGTCTTATAGCTCAAAATAATTACTAAATGCATGTAAAATAACAAATGAAGTCAGAAAGGATTGAAAAATGATGATGTGGCTTTGAATGGTGCATTTTGAACACACAAAAAGTCAGGAGTTCAAATAAGGTTTAAAAAATGAAATCCCTTTGTAACAGACGAGTTTCCGGATGAAATCCTGATACTTTGAAAGAGATTGTCCGTTTTGTACACGAAGTGCATCCAGTTTTTGCCGTAACCCTCTCAACTTTCTTGCACATGCTATGTGGATGAAATGACGATATCATGCCAACTTTCAACCTTTTCAGAGTTCATTTGAAATGCTTTTCAATTTTAGGGTCTTATAGCTCAAAATAATTAGTAAATGCATGAAAAATAACAAATGAAGTCAGAAAGGATTGAAATATGATGATGTGGCTTTGAATGGTGCATTTTGAACACACAAAAACTCAGGAGTTCAAATAAGGTTTACAAAATGAAATCCCTTTGTAACACACGAGTTTCCGGATGAAATCCTGATACTTTGAAAGAGATTGTCCGTTTTGTACACGAAGTGCATCCAGTTTTTGCCGTAACCCTATCAACTTTCTTGCACATGCTATGTGGTTGAAATGATGATATCATGCCAACTTTCAACCTTTTCAGAGTTCATTTGAAATGCTTTTCAATTTTAGGGTCTTATAGCTCAAAATAATTAGTAAATGCATGAAAAATAACAAATGAAGTCAGAAAGGATAGAAAAATGATGATGTGGCTTTGAATGGTGCATTTTGAACACACAAAAAGTCAGTTGTTCAAATAAGGTTTAAAAAATGAAATCCCTTTGTAACACACGAGTTTCCGGATGAAATCCTGATACTTCGAAAGAGATTGTCCGTTTTGTACATGAAGTGCATCCAGTTTTTGCCGTAACCCTCTCAACTTTCTTGCACATGCTATGTGGATGAAATGATGATATCATGCCAACTTTCAACCTTTTCAGAGTTCATTTGAAATGCTTTTCAATTTTAGGGTCTTATAGCTCAAAATAATTAGTAAATGCATGAAAAATAACAAATGAAGTCAGAAAGGATTGAAAAATGATGATGTGGCTTTGAATGGTGCATTTTGAACACACAAAAAGTCAGGAGTTCAAATAAGGTTTAAAAAATGAAATCCCTTTGTAACACATGAGTTTCCGGATGAAATCCTGATACTTTGAAAGAGATTGTCCGTTTTGTACACGAAGTGCATCCAGTATTTGCCGTAACCCTATCAACTTTCTTGCACATGCTATGTGGATGAAATGATGATATCATGCCAACTTTCAACCTTTTCAGAGTTCATCTGAAATGCTTTTCAATTTTAGGGTCTTATAGCTCAAAATAATTAGTAAATGCATGAAAAATAACAAATGAAGTCAGAAAGGATTGAAAAATGATGATGTGGCTTTGAATGGTGCATTTTGAACACACAAAAAGTCAGGAGTTCAAATAAGGTTTACAAAATGAAATCCCTTTGTAACAGACGAGTTTCCGGATGAAATCCTGATACTTTGAAAGAGATTGTCCGTTTTATACACGAAGTGCATCCAGTTTTTGCCGTAACCCTCTCAACTTTCTTGACATGCTATGTGGATGAAATGATGATATCATGCCAACTTTCAACCTTTCCAGAGTTCATTTGAAATGCTTTTCAATTTTAGGGTCTTATAGCTCAAAATAATTAGTAAATGCATGAGAAATAACAAATGAAGTCAGAAAGGATTGAAATATGATGATGTGGCTTTGAATGGTGCATTTTGAACACACAAAAAGTCAGGAGTTCAAATAAGGTTTACAAAATGAAATCCCTTTGTAACACACGAGTTTCCGGATGAAATCCTGATACTTTGAAAGAGATTGTCCGTTTTGTACACGAAGTGCATCCAGTTTTTGCCGTAACCCTCTCAACTTTCTTGCACATGCTATGTGGATGAAATGATGATATCATGCCAACTTTCAACCTTTTCAGAGTTCATTTGAAATGCTTTTCAATTTTAGGGTCTTATAGCTCAAAATAATTAGTAAATGCATGAGAAATAACAAATGAAGTCAGAAAGGATTGAAAAATGATGATGTGGCTTTGAATGGTGCATTTTGAACACACAAAAAGTCAGGAGTTCAAATAAGGTTTAAAAAATGAAATCCCTTTGTAACAGACGAGTTTCCGGATGAAGTCCTGATACTTTGAAAGAGATTGTCCGTTTTGTACACGAAGTGCATCCAGTTTTTGCCGTAACCCTCTCAACTTTCTTGCACATGCTATGTGGATGAAATGATGATATCATGCCAACTTTCAACCTTTTCAAAGTTCATTTGAAATGCTTTTCAATTTTAGGGTCTTATAGCTCAAAATAATTAGTAAATGCATGAAAAAAAACAAATGAAGTCAGAAAGGATTGAAAAATGATGATGTGGCTTTGAATGGTGCATTTTGAACACACAAAAAGTAAGGAGTTCAAATAAGGTTTACAAAATGAAATCCCTTTGTACGAGTTTCCGGATGAAATCCTGATACTTTGAAAGAGATTGTCCGTTTTGTACACGAAGTGCATCCAGTTTTTGCCGTAACCCTCTCAATTTTCTTGCACATGCTATGTGGATGAAATGATGATATCATGCCAACTTTCAACCTTTTCAGAGTTCATTTGAAATGCTTTTCAATTTTAGGGTCTTATAGCTCAAAATAATTAGTAAATGCGTGAAAAATAACAAATGAAGTCAGAAAGGATTGAAAAATGATGATGTGGCTTTGAATGGTGCATTTTGAACACACAAAAAGTCAGGACTTCAAATAAGGTTTAAAAAATGAAATCCCTTTGTAACAGAGAAGTTTCCGGATGAAATCCTGATACTTTGAAAGAGATTGTCCGTTTTGTACACGAAGTGCATCCAGTTTTTACCGTAACGCTCTCAACTTTCTTGCACATGCTATGTGGATGAAATGATGATATCATGCCAACTTTCAACCTTTTCCGAGTTCATCTGAAATCCTTTTCAATTTTAGGGTCTTATAGCTCAAAATAATTACTAAATGCATGTAAAATAACAAATGAAGTCAGAAAGGATTGAAAAATGATGATGTGGCTTTGAATGGTGCATTTTGAACACACAAAAAGTCAGGAGTTCAAATAAGGTTTAAAAAATGAAATCCCTTTGTAACAGACGAGTTTCCGGATGAAATCCTGATACTTTGAAAGAGATTGTCCGTTTTGTACACGAAGTGCATCCAGTTTTTGCCGTAACCCTCTCAACTTTCTTGCACATGCTATGTGGATGAAATGATGATATCATGCCAACTTTCAACCTTTTCAGAGTTCATTTGAAATGCTTTTCAATTTTAGGGTCTTATAGCTCAAAATAATTAGTAAATGCATGAAAAATAACAAATGAAGTCAGAAAGGATTGAAATATGATGATGTGGCTTTGAATGGTGCATTTTGAACACACAAAAAGTCAGGAGTTCAAATAAGGTTTACAAAATGAAATCCCTTTGTAACACACGAGTTTCCGGATGAAATCCTGATACTTTGAAAGAGATTGTCCGTTTTGTACACGAAGTGCATCCAGTTTTTGCCGTAACCCTATCAACTTTCTTGCACATGCTATGTGGTTGAAATGATGATATCATGCCAACTTTCAACCTTTTCAGAGTTCATTTGAAATGCTTTTCAATTTTAGGGTCTTATAGCTCAAAATAATTAGTAAATGCATGAAAAATAACAAATGAAGTCAGAAAGGATAGAAAAATGATGATGTGGCTTTGAATGGTGCATTTTGAACACACAAAAAGTCAGTTGTTCAAATAAGGTTTAAAAAATGAAATCCCTTTGTAACACACGAGTTTCCGGATGAAATCCTGATACTTCGAAAGAGATTGTCCGTTTTGTACATGAAGTGCATCCAGTTTTTGCCGTAACCCTCTCAACTTTCTTGCACATGCTATGTGGATGAAATGATGATATCATGCCAACTTTCAACCTTTTCAGAGTTCATTTGAAATGCTTTTCAATTTTAGGGTCTTATAGCTCAAAATAATTAGTAAATGCATGAAAAATAACAAATGAAGTCAGAAAGGATTGAAAAATGATGATGTGGCTTTGAATGGTGCATTTTGAACACACAAAAAGTCAGGAGTTCAAATAAGGTTTAAAAAATGAAATCCCTTTGTAACACATGAGTTTCCGGATGAAATCCTGATACTTTGAAAGAGATTGTCCGTTTTGTACACGAAGTGCATCCAGTATTTGCCGTAACCCTATCAACTTTCTTGCACATGCTATGTGGATGAAATGATGATATCATGCCAACTTTCAACCTTTTCAGAGTTCATCTGAAATGCTTTTCAATTTTAGGGTCTTATAGCTCAAAATAATTAGTAAATGCATGAAAAATAACAAATGAAGTCAGAAAGGATTGAAAAATGATGATGTGGCTTTGAATGGTGCATTTTGAACACACAAAAAGTCAGGAGTTCAAATAAGGTTTACAAAATGAAATCCCTTTGTAACAGACGAGTTTCCGGATGAAATCCTGATACTTTGAAAGAGATTGTCCGTTTTATACACGAAGTGCATCCAGTTTTTGCCGTAACCCTCTCAACTTTCTTGACATGCTATGTGGATGAAATGATGATATCATGCCAACTTTCAACCTTTCCAGAGTTCATTTGAAATGCTTTTCAATTTTAGGGTCTTATAGCTCAAAATAATTAGTAAATGCATGAGAAATAACAAATGAAGTCAGAAAGGATTGAAATATGATGATGTGGCTTTGAATGGTGCATTTTGAACACACAAAAAGTCAGGAGTTCAAATAAGGTTTACAAAATGAAATCCCTTTGTAACACACGAGTTTCCGGATGAAATCCTGATACTTTGAAAGAGATTGTCCGTTTTGTACACGAAGTGCATCCAGTTTTTGCCGTAACCCTCTCAACTTTCTTGCACATGCTATGTGGATGAAATGATGATATCATGCCAACTTTCAACCTTTTCAGAGTTCATTTGAAATGCTTTTCAATTTTAGGGTCTTATAGCTCAAAATAATTAGTAAATGCATGAGAAATAACAAATGAAGTCAGAAAGGATTGAAAAATGATGATGTGGCTTTGAATGGTGCATTTTGAACACACAAAAAGTCAGGAGTTCAAATAAGGTTTAAAAAATGAAATCCCTTTGTAACAGACGAGTTTCCGGATGAAGTCCTGATACTTTGAAAGAGATTGTCCGTTTTGTACACGAAGTGCATCCAGTTTTTGCCGTAACCCTCTCAACTTTCTTGCACATGCTATGTGGATGAAATGATGATATCATGCCAACTTTCAACCTTTTCAAAGTTCATTTGAAATGCTTTTCAATTTTAGGGTCTTATAGCTCAAAATAATTAGTAAATGCATGAAAAAAAACAAATGAAGTCAGAAAGGATTGAAAAATGATGATGTGGCTTTGAATGGTGCATTTTGAACACACAAAAAGTAAGGAGTTCAAATAAGGTTTACAAAATGAAATCCCTTTGTACGAGTTTCCGGATGAAATCCTGATACTTTGAAAGAGATTGTCCGTTTTGTACACGAAGTGCATCCAGTTTTTGCCGTAACCCTCTCAATTTTCTTGCACATGCTATGTGGATGAAATGATGATATCATGCCAACTTTCAACCTTTTCAGAGTTCATTTGAAATGCTTTTCAATTTTAGGGTCTTATAGCTCAAAATAATTAGTAAATGCGTGAAAAATAACAAATGAAGTCAGAAAGGATTGAAAAATGATGATGTGGCTTTGAATGGTGCATTTTGAACACACAAAAAGTCAGGACTTCAAATAAGGTTTAAAAAATGAAATCCCTTTGTAACAGAGAAGTTTCCGGATGAAATCCTGATACTTTGAAAGAGATTGTCCGTTTTGTACACGAAGTGCATCCAGTTTTTACCGTAACGCTCTCAACTTTCTTGCACATGCTATGTGGATGAAATGATGATATCATGCCAACTTTCAACCTTTTCAGAGTTCATTTGAAATGCTTTTCAATTTTAGGGTCTTATAGCTCAAAATAATTAGTAAATGCGTGAAAAATAAGAAATGAAGTCAGAAAGGATTGAAAAATGATGATGTGGCTTTGAATGGTGCATTTTCTAACACACAAAAAGTCAGGAGTTCAAATAAGGTTTAAAAAATGAAATCCCTTTGTAACACACGAGTTTCCGGATGAAATCCTGATACTTTGAAAGAGATTGTCCGTTTTGTACACGAAGTGCATCCAGTTTTTGCCGTAACCCTCTCAACTTTCTTGCACATGCTATGTGGATGAAATGATGATATCATGCCAACTTTCAACCTTTTCAGAGTTCATTTGAAATGCTTTTCAATTTTAGGGTCTTATAGCTCAAAATAATTAGTAAATGCATGAAAAATAACAAATGAAGTCAGAAAGGATTGAAATATGATGATGTGGCTTTGAATGGTGCATTTTGAACACACAAAAAGTCAGGAGTTCAAATAAGGTTTACAAAATGAAATCCCTTTGTAACACACGAGTTTCCGGATGAAATCCTGATACTTTGAAAGAGATTGTCCGTTTTGTACACGAAGTGCATCCAGTTTTTGCCGTAACCCTATCAACTTTCTTGCACATGCTATGTGGTTGAAATGATGATATCATGCCAACTTTCAACCTTTTCAGAGTTCATTTGAAATGCTTTTCAATTTTAGGGTCTTATAGCTCAAAATAATTAGTAAATGCATGAAAAATAACAAATGAAGTCAGAAAGGATTGAAAAATGATGATGTGGCTTTGAATGGTGCATTTTGAACACACAAAAAGTCAGTTGTTCAAATAAGGTTTAAAAAATGAAATCCCTTTGTAACACACGAGTTTCCGGATGAAATCCTGATACTTCGAAAGAGATTGTCCGTTTTGTACATGAAGTGCATCCAGTTTTTGCCGTAACCCTCTCAACTTTCTTGCACATGCTATGTGGATGAAATGATGATATCATGCCAACTTTCAACC
Source organism: Aegilops tauschii subsp. strangulata (assembly GCF_002575655.3). Classification (NCBI taxonomy): domain Eukaryota; kingdom Viridiplantae; phylum Streptophyta; class Magnoliopsida; order Poales; family Poaceae; genus Aegilops; species Aegilops tauschii. The sequence goes on from NW_027333124.1 coordinate 25,669, forward strand.
TTTTCAGAGTTCATTTGAAATGCTTTTCAATTTTAGGGTCTTATAGCTCAAAATAATTAGTAAATGCATGAAAAATAACAAATGAAGTCAGAAAGGATTGAAAAATGATGATGTGGCTTTGAATGGTGCATTTTAAACACACAAAAAGTCAGGAGTTCAAATAAGGTTTACAAAATGAAATCCCTTTGTAACACACGAGTTTCCGGATGAAATCCTGATACTTTGAAAGAGATTGTCCGTTTTGTACACGAAGTGCATCCAGTTTTTGCCGTAACCCTCTCAACTTTCTTGCACATGCTATGTGGATGAAATGATGATATCATGCCAACTTTCAACCTTTTCAGAGTTCATTTGAAATGCTTTTCAATTTTAGGGTCTTATAGCTCAAAATAATTAGTAAATGCATGAAAAATAACAAATGAAGTCAGAAAGGATTGAAATATGATGATGTGGCTTTGAATGGTGCATTTTGAACACACAAAAAGTAAGGAGTTCAAATAAGGTTTACAAAATGAAATCCCTTTGTACGAGTTTCCGGATGAAATCCTGATACTTTGAAAGAGATTGTCCGTTTTGTACACGAAGTGCATCCAGTTTTTGCCGTAACCCTCTCAATTTTCTTGCACATGCTATGTGGATGAAATGATGATATCATGCCAACTTTCAACCTTTTCAGAGTTCATTTGAAATGCTTTTCAATTTTAGGGTCTTATAGCTCAAAATAATTAGTAAATGCGTGAAAAATAACAAATGAAGTCAGAAAGGATTGAAAAATGATGATGTGGCTTTGAATGGTGCATTTTCTAACACACAAAAAGTCAGGAGTTCAAATAAGGTTTAAAAAATGAAATCCCTTTGTAACACACGAGTTTCCGGATGAAATCCTGATACTTTGAAAGAGATTGTCCGTTTTGTACACGAAGTGCATCCAGTTTTTGCCGTAACCCTCTCAACTTTCTTGCACATGCTATGTGGATGAAATGATGATATCATGCCAACTTTCAACCTTTTCAAAGTTCATTTGAAATGCTTTTCAATTTTAGGGTCTTATAGCTCAAAATAATTAGTAAATGCATGAAAAAAAACAAATGAAGTCAGAAAGGATTGAAAAATGATGATGTGGCTTTGAATGGTGCATTTTGAACACACAAAAAGTAAGGAGTTCAAATAAGGTTTACAAAATGAAATCCCTTTGTACGAGTTTCCGGATGAAATCCTGATACTTTGAAAGAGATTGTCCGTTTTGTACACGAAGTGCATCCAGTTTTTGCCGTAACCCTCTCAATTTTCTTGCACATGCTATGTGGATGAAATGATGATATCATGCCAACTTTCAACCTTTTCAGAGTTCATTTGAAATGCTTTTCAATTTTAGGGTCTTATAGCTCAAAATAATTAGTAAATGCGTGAAAAATAACAAATGAAGTCAGAAAGGATTGAAAAATGATGATGTGGCTTTGAATGGTGCATTTTGAACACACAAAAAGTCAGGACTTCAAATAAGGTTTAAAAAATGAAATCCCTTTGTAACAGAGAAGTTTCCGGATGAAATCCTGATACTTTGAAAGAGATTGTCCGTTTTGTACACGAAGTGCATCCAGTTTTTACCGTAACGCTCTCAACTTTCTTGCACATGCTATGTGGATGAAATGATGATATCATGCCAACTTTCAACCTTTTCAGAGTTCATTTGAAATGCTTTTCAATTTTAGGGTCTTATAGCTCAAAATAATTAGTAAATGCGTGAAAAATAAGAAATGAAGTCAGAAAGGATTGAAAAATGATGATGTGGCTTTGAATGGTGCATTTTCTAACACACAAAAAGTCAGGAGTTCAAATAAGGTTTAAAAAATGAAATCCCTTTGTAACACACGAGTTTCCGGATGAAATCCTGATACTTTGAAAGAGATTGTCCGTTTTGTACACGAAGTGCATCCAGTTTTTGCCGTAACCCTCTCAACTTTCTTGCACATGCTATGTGGATGAAATGATGATATCATGCCAACTTTCAACCTTTTCAGAGTTCATTTGAAATGCTTTTCAATTTTAGGGTCTTATAGCTCAAAATAATTAGTAAATGCATGAAAAATAACAAATGAAGTCAGAAAGGATTGAAATATGATGATGTGGCTTTGAATGGTGCATTTTGAACACACAAAAAGTCAGGAGTTCAAATAAGGTTTACAAAATGAAATCCCTTTGTAACACACGAGTTTCCGGATGAAATCCTGATACTTTGAAAGAGATTGTCCGTTTTGTACACGAAGTGCATCCAGTTTTTGCCGTAACCCTATCAACTTTCTTGCACATGCTATGTGGTTGAAATGATGATATCATGCCAACTTTCAACCTTTTCAGAGTTCATTTGAAATGCTTTTCAATTTTAGGGTCTTATAGCTCAAAATAATTAGTAAATGCATGAAAAATAACAAATGAAGTCAGAAAGGATTGAAAAATGATGATGTGGCTTTGAATGGTGCATTTTGAACACACAAAAAGTCAGTTGTTCAAATAAGGTTTAAAAAATGAAATCCCTTTGTAACACACGAGTTTCCGGATGAAATCCTGATACTTCGAAAGAGATTGTCCGTTTTGTACATGAAGTGCATCCAGTTTTTGCCGTAACCCTCTCAACTTTCTTGCACATGCTATGTGGATGAAATGATGATATCATGCCAACTTTCAACCTTTTCAGAGTTCATTTGAAATGCTTTTCAATTTTAGGGTCTTATAGCTCAAAATAATTAGTAAATGCATGAAAAATAACAAATGAAGTCAGAAAGGATTGAAAAATGATGATGTGGCTTTGAATGGTGCATTTTGAACACACAAAAAGTTAGGAGTTCAAATAAGGTTTAAAAAATGAAATCCCTTTGTAACACATGAGTTTCCGGATGAAATCCTGATACTTTGAAAGAGATTGTCCGTTTTGTACACGAAGTGCATCCAGTTTTTGCCGTAACCCTATCAACTTTCTTGCACATGCTATGTGGATGAAATGATGATATCATGCCAACTTTCAACCTTTTCAGAGTTCATCTGAAATGCTTTTCAATTTTAGGGTCTTATAGCTCAAAATAATTAGTAAATGCATGAAAAATAACAAATGAAGTCAGAAAGGATTGAAAAATGATGATGTGGCTTTGAATGGTGCATTTTGAACACACAAAAAGTCAGGAGTTCAAATAAGGTTTACAAAATGAAATCCCTTTGTAACAGACGAGTTTCCGGATGAAATCCTGATACTTTGAAAGAGATTGTCCGTTTTATACACGAAGTGCATCCAGTTTTTGCCGTAACCCTCTCAACTTTCTTGACATGCTATGTGGATGAAATGATGATATCATGCCAACTTTCAACCTTTCCAGAGTTCATTTGAAATGCTTTTCAATTTTAGGGTCTTATAGCTCAAAATAATTAGTAAATGCATGAAAAATAACAAATGAAGTCAGAAAGGATTGAAATATGATGATGTGGCTTTGAATGGTGCATTTTGAACACACACAAAGTCAGGAGTTCAAATAAGGTTTACAAAATGAAATCCCTTTGTAACACACGAGTTTCCGGATGAAATCCTGATACTTTGAAAGAGATTGTCCGTTTTGTACACGAAGTGCATCCAGTTTTTGCCGTAACCCTCTCAACTTTCTTGCACATGCTATGTGGATGAAATGATGATATCATGCCAACTTTCAACCTTTTCAGAGTTCATTTGAAATGCTTTTCAATTTTAGGGTCTTATAGCTCAAAATAATTAGTAAATGCATGAGAAATAACAAATGAAGTCAGAAAGGATTGAAAAATGATGATGTGGCTTTGAATGGTGCATTTTGAACACACAAAAAGTCAGGAGTTCAAATAAGGTTTAAAAAATGAAATCCCTTTGTAACAGACGAGTTTCCGGATGAAGTCCTGATACTTTGAAAGAGATTGTCCGTTTTGTACACGAAGTGCATCCAGTTTTTGCCGTAACCCTCTCAACTTTCTTGCACATGCTATGTGGATGAAATGATGATATCATGCCAACTTTCAACCTTTTCAAAGTTCATTTGAAATGCTTTTCAATTTTAGGGTCTTATAGCTCAAAATAATTAGTAAATGCATGAAAAAAAACAAATGAAGTCAGAAAGGATTGAAAAATGATGATGTGGCTTTGAATGGTGCATTTTGAACACACAAAAAGTAAGGAGTTCAAATAAGGTTTACAAAATGAAATCCCTTTGTACGAGTTTCCGGATGAAATCCTGATACTTTGAAAGAGATTGTCCGTTTTGTACACGAAGTGCATCCAGTTTTTGCCGTAACCCTCTCAACTTTCTTTCACATGCTATGTGGATGAAATGATGATATCATGCCAACTTTCAACCTTTTCAGAGTTCATTTGAAATGCTTTTCAATTTTAGGGTCTTATAGCTCAAAATAATTAGTAAATGCATGAAAAATAACAAATGAAGTCAGAAAGGATTGAAATATGATGATGTGGCTTTGAATGGTGCATTTTGAACACACAAAAAGTCAGGAGTTCAAATAAGGTTTACAAAATGAAATCCCTTTGTAACACACGAGTTTCCGGATGAAATCCTGATACTTTGAAAGAGATTGTCCGTTTTGTACACGAAGTGCATCCAGTTTTTGCCGTAACCCTATCAACTTTCTTGCACATGCTATGTGGTTGAAATGATGATATCATGCCAACTTTCAACCTTTTCAGAGTTCATTTGAAATGCTTTTCAATTTTAGGGTCTTATAGCTCAAAATAATTAGTAAATGCATGAAAAATAACAAATGAAGTCAGAAAGGATTGAAAAATGATGATGTGGCTTTGAATGGTGCATTTTGAACACACAAAAAGTCAGGAGTTCAAATAAGGTTTAAAAAATGAAATCCCTTTGTAACAGACAAGTTTCTAGATGAAATCCTGATACTTTGAAAGAGATTGTCCGTTTTGTACACGAAGTGCATCCAGTTTTTGCCGTAACCCTCTGAACTTTCTTGCACATGCTATGTGGATGAAATGATGATATCATGCCAACTTTCAACCTTTTCAGAGTTCATTTGAAATGCTTTTCAATTTTAGGGTCTTATAGCTCAAAATAATTAGTAAATGCATGAAAAATAACAAATGAAGTCAGAAAGGATTGAAAAATGATGATGTGGCTTTGAATGGTGCATTTTGAACACACAAAAAGTAAGGAGTTCAAATAAGGTTTACAAAATGAAATCCCTTTGTACGAGTTTCCGGATGAAATCCTGATACTTTGAAAGAGATTGTCCGTTTTGTACACGAAGTGCATCCAGTTTTTGCCGTAACCCTCTCAATTTTCTTGCACATGCTATGTGGATGAAATGATGATATCATGCCAACTTTCAACCTTTTCAGAGTTCATTTGAAATGCTTTTCAATTTTAGGGTCTTATAGCTCAAAATAATTAGTAAATGCGTGAAAAATAACAAATGAAGTCAGAAAGGATTGAAAAATGATGATGTGGCTTTGAATGGTGCATTTTGAACACACAAAAAGTCAGGACTTCAAATAAGGTTTAAAAAATGAAATCCCTTTGTAACAGAGAAGTTTCCGGATGAAATCCTGATACTTTGAAAGAGATTGTCCGTTTTGTACACGAAGTGCATCCAGTTTTTACCGTAACGCTCTCAACTTTCTTGCACATGCTATGTGGATGAAATGATGATATCATGCCAACTTTCAACCTTTTCAGAGTTCATTTGAAATGCTTTTCAATTTTAGGGTCTTATAGCTCAAAATAATTAGTAAATGCATGAAAAATAACAAATGAAGTCAGAAAGGATTGAAAAATGATGATGTGGCTTTGAATGGTGCATTTTGAACACACAAAAAGTCAGGAGATCAAATAAGGTTTAAAAAATGAAATCCCTTTGTAACAGACAAGTTTCTAGATGAAATCCTGATACTTTGAAAGAGATTGTCCGTTTTGTACACGAAGTGCATCCAGTTTTTGCCGTAACCCTCTGAACTTTCTTGCACATGCTATGTGGATGAAATGATGATATCATGCCAACTTTCAACCTTTTCAGAGTTCATTTGAAATGCTTTTCAATTTTAGGGTCTTATAGCTCAAAATAATTAGTAAATGCATGAAAAATAACAAATGAAGTCAGAAAGGATTGAAAAATGATGATGTGGCTTTGAATGGTGCATTTTGAACACACAAAAAGTAAGGAGTTCAAATAAGGTTTACAAAATGAAATCCCTTTGTACGAGTTTCCGGATGAAATCCTGATACTTTGAAAGAGATTGTCCGTTTTGTACACGAAGTGCATCCAGTTTTTGCCGTAACCCTCTCAATTTTCTTGCACATGCTATGTGGATGAAATGATGATATCATGCCAACTTTCAACCTTTTCAGAGTTCATTTGAAATGCTTTTCAATTTTAGGGTCTTATAGCTCAAAATAATTAGTAAATGCGTGAAAAATAACAAATGAAGTCAGAAAGGATTGAAAAATGATGATGTGGCTTTGAATGGTGCATTTTGAACACACAAAAAGTCAGGACTTCAAATAAGGTTTAAAAAATGAAATCCCTTTGTAACAGAGAAGTTTCCGGATGAAATCCTGATACTTTGAAAGAGATTGTCCGTTTTGTACACGAAGTGCATCCAGTTTTTACCGTAACGCTCTCAACTTTCTTGCACATGCTATGTGGATGAAATGATGATATCATGCCAACTTTCAACCTTTTCAGAGTTCATTTGAAATGCTTTTCAATTTTAGGGTCTTATAGCTCAAAATAATTAGTAAATGCGTGAAAAATAAGAAATGAAGTCAGAAAGGATTGAAAAATGATGATGTGGCTTTGAATGGTGCATTTTCTAACACACAAAAAGTCAGGAGTTCAAATAAGGTTTAAAAAATGAAATCCCTTTGTAACACACGAGTTTCCGGATGAAATCCTGATACTTTGAAAGAGATTGTCCGTTTTGTACACGAAGTGCATCCAGTTTTTGCCGTAACCCTCTCAACTTTCTTGCACATGCTATGTGGATGAAATGATGATATCATGCCAACTTTCAACCTTTTCAGAGTTCATTTGAAATGCTTTTCAATTTTAGGGTCTTATAGCTCAAAATAATTAGTAAATGCATGAAAAATAACAAATGAAGTCAGAAAGGATTGAAATATGATGATGTGGCTTTGAATGGTGCATTTTGAACACACAAAAAGTCAGGAGTTCAAATAAGGTTTACAAAATGAAATCCCTTTGTAACACACGAGTTTCCGGATGAAATCCTGATACTTTGAAAGAGATTGTCCGTTTTGTACACGAAGTGCATCCAGTTTTTGCCGTAACCCTATCAACTTTCTTGCACATGCTATGTGGTTGAAATGATGATATCATGCCAACTTTCAACCTTTTCAGAGTTCATTTGAAATGCTTTTCAATTTTAGGGTCTTATAGCTCAAAATAATTAGTAAATGCATGAAAAATAACAAATGAAGTCAGAAAGGATTGAAAAATGATGATGTGGCTTTGAATGGTGCATTTTGAACACACAAAAAGTCAGTTGTTCAAATAAGGTTTAAAAAATGAAATCCCTTTGTAACACACGAGTTTCCGGATGAAATCCTGATACTTCGAAAGAGATTGTCCGTTTTGTACATGAAGTGCATCCAGTTTTTGCCGTAACCCTCTCAACTTTCTTGCACATGCTATGTGGATGAAATGATGATATCATGCCAACTTTCAACCTTTTCAGAGTTCATTTGAAATGCTTTTCAATTTTAGGGTCTTATAGCTCAAAATAATTAGTAAATGCATGAAAAATAACAAATGAAGTCAGAAAGGATTGAAAAATGATGATGTGGCTTTGAATGGTGCATTTTGAACACACAAAAAGTTAGGAGTTCAAATAAGGTTTAAAAAATGAAATCCCTTTGTAACACATGAGTTTCCGGATGAAATCCTGATACTTTGAAAGAGATTGTCCGTTTTGTACACGAAGTGCATCCAGTTTTTGCCGTAACCCTATCAACTTTCTTGCACATGCTATGTGGATGAAATGATGATATCATGCCAACTTTCAACCTTTTCAGAGTTCATCTGAAATGCTTTTCAATTTTAGGGTCTTATAGCTCAAAATAATTAGTAAATGCATGAAAAATAACAAATGAAGTCAGAAAGGATTGAAAAATGATGATGTGGCTTTGAATGGTGCATTTTGAACACACAAAAAGTCAGGAGTTCAAATAAGGTTTACAAAATGAAATCCCTTTGTAACAGACGAGTTTCCGGATGAAATCCTGATACTTTGAAAGAGATTGTCCGTTTTATACACGAAGTGCATCCAGTTTTTGCCGTAACCCTCTCAACTTTCTTGACATGCTATGTGGATGAAATGATGATATCATGCCAACTTTCAACCTTTCCAGAGTTCATTTGAAATGCTTTTCAATTTTAGGGTCTTATAGCTCAAAATAATTAGTAAATGCATGAGAAATAACAAATGAAGTCAGAAAGGATTGAAATATGATGATGTGGCTTTGAATGGTGCATTTTGAACACACAAAAAGTCAGGAGTTCAAATAAGGTTTACAAAATGAAATCCCTTTGTAACACACGAGTTTCCGGATGAAATCCTGATACTTTGAAAGAGATTGTCCGTTTTGTACACGAAGTGCATCCAGTTTTTGCCGTAACCCTCTCAACTTTCTTGCACATGCTATGTGGATGAAATGATGATATCATGCCAACTTTCAACCTTTTCAGAGTTCATTTGAAATGCTTTTCAATTTTAGGGTCTTATAGCTCAAAATAATTAGTAAATGCATGAGAAATAACAAATGAAGTCAGAAAGGATTGAAAAATGATGATGTGGCTTTGAATGGTGCATTTTGAACACACAAAAAGTCAGGAGTTCAAATAAGGTTTAAAAAATGAAATCCCTTTGTAACAGACGAGTTTCCGGATGAAGTCCTGATACTTTGAAAGAGATTGTCCGTTTTGTACACGAAGTGCATCCAGTTTTTGCCGTAACCCTCTCAACTTTCTTGCACATGCTATGTGGATGAAATGATGATATCATGCCAACTTTCAACCTTTTCAAAGTTCATTTGAAATGCTTTTCAATTTTAGGGTCTTATAGCTCAAAATAATTAGTAAATGCATGAAAAAAACAAATGAAGTCAGAAAGGATTGAAAAATGATGATGTGGCTTTGAATGGTGCATTTTGAACACACAAAAAGTAAGGAGTTCAAATAAGGTTTACAAAATGAAATCCCTTTGTACGAGTTTCCGGATGAAATCCTGATACTTTGAAAGAGATTGTCCGTTTTGTACACGAAGTGCATCCAGTTTTTGCCGTAACCCTCTCAACTTTCTTTCACATGCTATGTGGATGAAATGATGATATCATGCCAACTTTCAACCTTTTCAGAGTTCATTTGAAATGCTTTTCAATTTTAGGGTCTTATAGCTCAAAATAATTAGTAAATGCATGAAAAATAACAAATGAAGTCAGAAAGGATTGAAATATGATGATGTGGCTTTGAATGGTGCATTTTGAACACACAAAAAGTCAGGAGTTCAAATAAGGTTTACAAAATGAAATCCCTTTGTAACACACGAGTTTCCGGATGAAATCCTGATACTTTGAAAGAGATTGTCCGTTTTGTACACGAAGTGCATCCAGTTTTTGCCGTAACCCTATCAACTTTCTTGCACATGCTATGTGGTTGAAATGATGATATCATGCCAACTTTCAACCTTTTCAGAGTTCATTTGAAATGCTTTTCAATTTTAGGGTCTTATAGCTCAAAATAATTAGTAAATGCATGAAAAATAACAAATGAAGTCAGAAAGGATTGAAAAATGATGATGTGGCTTTGAATGGTGCATTTTGAACACACAAAAAGTCAGGAGTTGAAATAAGGTTTAAAAAATGAAATCCCTTTGTAACAGACAAGTTTCTAGATGAAATCCTGATACTTTGAAAGAGATTGTCCGTTTTGTACACGAAGTGCATCCAGTTTTTGCCGTAACCCTCTGAACTTTCTTGCACATGCTATGTGGATGAAATGATGATATCATGCCAACTTTCAACCTTTTCAGAGTTCATTTGAAATGCTTTTCAATTTTAGGGTCTTATAGCTCAAAATAATTAGTAAATGCATGAAAAATAACAAATGAAGTCAGAAAGGATTGAAAAATGATGATGTGGCTTTGAATGGTGCATTTTGAACACACAAAAAGTCAGCAGTTCAAATAAGGTTTAAAAAATGAAATCCCTTTGTAACACATCAGTTTCCGGATGAAATCCTGATACTTTGAAAGAGATTGTCCGTTTTGTACACGAAGTGCATCCAGTTTTTGCCGTAACCCTATCAACTTTCTTGCACATGCTATGTGGATGAAATGATGATATCATGCCAACTTTCAACCTTTTCAGAGTTCATCTGAAATGCTTTTCAATTTTAGGGTTTTATAGCTCAAAATAATTAGTAAATGCATGAAAAATAACAAATGAAGTCAGAAAGGATTGAAAAATGATGATGTGGCTTTGAATGGTGCATTTTGAACACACAAAAAGTCAGGAGTTCAAATAAGGTTTACAAAATGAAATCCCTTTGTAACAGACGAGTTTCCGGATGAAATCCTGATACTTTGAAAGAGATTGTCCGTTTTATACACGAAGTGCATCCAGTTTTTGCCGTAACCCTCTCAACTTTCTTGCACATGCTATGTGGATGAAATGATGATATCATGCCAACTTTCAACCTTTCCAGAGTTCATTTGAAATGCTTTTCAATTTTAGGGTCTTATAGCTCAAAATAATTAGTAAATGCATGAGAAATAACAAATGAAGTCAGAAAGGATTGAAATATGATGATGTGGCTTTGAATGGTGCATTTTGAACACACAAAAAGTCAGGAGTTCAAATAAGGTTTACAAAATGAAATCCCTTTGTAACACACGAGTTTCCGGATGAAATCCTGATACTTTGAAAGAGATTGTCCGTTTTGTACACGAAGTGCATCCAGTTTTTGCCGTAACCCTCTCAACTTTCTTGCACATGCTATGTGGATGAAATGATGATATCATGCCAACTTTCAACCTTTTCAGAGTTCATTTGAAATGCTTTTCAATTTTAGGGTCTTATAGCTCAAAATAATTAGTAAATGCATGAAAAATAACAAATGAAGTCAGAAAGGATTGAAAAATGATGATGTGGCTTTGAATGGTGCATTTTGAACACACAAAAAGTCAGGAGTTCAAATAAGGTTTACAAAATGAAATCCCTTTGTAACAGACGAGTTTCCGGATGAAATCCTGATACTTTGAAAGAGATTGTCCGTTTTGTACACGAAGTGCATCCAGTTTTTGCCGTAACCCTCTCAACTTTCTTGCACATGCTGTGGATGAAATGATGATATCATGCCAACTTTCAACCTTTTCAGAGTTCATTTGAAATGCTTTTCAATTTTAGGGTCTTATAGCTCAAAATAATTAGTAAATGCATGAAAAATAACAAATGAAGTCAGAAAGGATTGAAAAATGATGATGTGGCTTTGAATGGTGCATTTTGAACACACAAAAAGTCAGGAGTTCAAATAAGGTTTACAAAATGAAATCCCTTTGTACGAGTTTCCGGATGAAATCCTGATACTTTGAAAGAGATTGTCCGTTTTGTACACGAAGTGCATCCAGTTTTTGCCGTAACCCTCTCAATTTTCTTGCACATGCTATGTGGATGAAATGATGATATCATGCCAACTTTCAACCTTTTCAGAGTTCATTTGAAATGCTTTTCAATTTTAGGGTCTTATAGCTCAAAATAATTAGTAAATGCGTGAAAAATAACAAATGAAGTCAGAAAGGATTGAAAAATGATGATGTGGCTTTGAATGGTGCATTTTGAACACACAAAAAGTCAGGACTTCAAATAAGGTTTAAAAAATGAAATCCCTTTGTAACAGAGAAGTTTCCGGATGAAATCCTGATACTTTGAAAGAGATTGTCCGTTTTGTACACGAAGTGCATCCAGTTTTTACCGTAACGCTCTCAACTTTCTTGCACATGCTATGTGGATGAAATGATGATATCATGCCAACTTTCAACCTTTTCAGAGTTCATTTGAAATGCTTTTCAATTTTAGGGTCTTATAGCTCAAAATAATTAGTAAATGCGTGAAAAATAAGAAATGAAGTCAGAAAGGATTGAAAAATGATGATGTGGCTTTGAATGGTGCATTTTCTAACACACAAAAAGTCAGGAGTTCAAATAAGGTTTAAAAAATGAAATCCCTTTGTAACACACGAGTTTCCGGATGAAATCCTGATACTTTGAAAGAGATTGTCCGTTTTGTACACGAAGTGCATCCAGTTTTTGCCGTAACCCTCTCAACTTTCTTGCACATGCTATGTGGATGAAATGATGATATCATGCCAACTTTCAACCTTTTCAGAGTTCATCTGAAATGCTTTTCAATTTTAGGGTCTTATAGCTCAAAATAATTAGTAAATGCATGAAAAATAACAAATGAAGTCAGAAAGGATTGAAAAATGATGATGTGGCTTTGAATGGTGCATTTTGAACACACAAAAAGTCAGGAGTTCAAATAAGGTTTAAAAAATGAAATCCCTTTGTAACACACGAGTTTCCGGATGAAATCCTGATACTTTGAAAGAGATTGTCCGTTTGTACACGAAGTGCATGCAATTTTGCCGTAACCCTATCAACTTTCTTGCACATGCTATGTGGATGAAATGATGATATCATGCCAACTTTCAACCTTTTCAGAGTTCATCTGAAATCCTTTTCAATTTTAGGGTCTTATAGCTCAAAATAATTACTAAATGCATGTAAAATAACAAATGAAGTCAGAAAGGATTGAAAAATGATGATGTGGCTTTGAATGGTGCATTTTGAACACACAAAAAGTCAGGAGTTCAAATAAGGTTTAAAAAATGAAATCCCTTTGTAACACACGAGTTTCCGGATGAAATCCTGATACTTTGAAAGAGATTGTCCGTTTTGTACACGAAGTGCATCCAGTTTTTGCCGTAACCCTCTCAACTTTCTTGCACATGCTATGTGGATGAAATGATGATATCATGCCAACTTTCAACCTTTTCAGAGTTCATTTGAAATGCTTTTCAATTTTAGGGTCTTATAGCTCAAAATAATTAGTAAATGCATGAAAAATAACAAATAAAGTCAAAAAGGATTGAAATATGATGATGTGGCTTTGAATGGTGCATTTTGAACACACAAAAAGTCAGGAGTTCAAATAAGGTTTACAAAATGAAATCCCTTTGTAACACACGAGTTTCCGGATGAAATCCTGATACTTTGAAAGAGATTGTCCGTTTTGTACACGAAGTGCATCCAGTTTTTGCCGTAACCCTCTCAACTTTCTTGCACATGCTATGTGGATGAAATGATGATATCATGCCAACTTTGAACCTTTTCAGAGTTCATTTGAAATGCTTTTCAATTTTAGGGTCTTATAGCTCAAAATAATTAGTAAATGCATGAAAAATAACAAATGAAGTCAGAAAGGATTGAAAAATGATGATGTGGCTTTGAATGGTGCATTTTGAACACACAAAAAGTCAGGAGTTCAAATAAGGTTTAAAAAATGAAATCCCTTTGTAACAGACGAGTTTCCGGATGAAATCCTGATACTATGAAAGAGATTGTCCGTTTTGTACATGAAGTGCATCCAGTTTTTGCCGTAACCCTCTCAACTTTCTTGCACATGCTATGTGGATGAAATGATGATATCATGCCAACTTTCAACCTTTTCAGAGTTCATTTGAAATGCTTTTCAATTTTAGGGTCTTATAGCTCAAAATAATTAGTAAATGCATGAAAAATAACAAATGAAGTCAGAAAGGATTGAAAAATGATGATGTGGCTTTGAATGGTGCATTTCGAACACACAAAAAGTCAGGAGTTCAAATAAGGTTTACAAAATGAAATCCCTTTGTAACACACGAGTTTCCGGATGAAATCCTGATACTTTGAAAGAGATTGTCCGTTTTGTACACGAAGTGCATCCAGTTTTTGCCGTAACCCTCTCAACTTTCTTGCACATGCTATGTGGATGAAATGATGATATCATGCCAACTTTCAACCTTTTCAGAGTTCATTTGAAATGCTTTTCAATTTTAGGGTCTTATAGCTCAAAATAATTAGTAAATGCATGAAAAAAAACAAATGAAGTCAGAAAGGATTGAAAAATGATGATGTGGCTTTGAATGGTGCATTTTGAACACACAAAAAGTAAGGAGTTCAAATAAGGTTTACAAAATGAAATCCCTTTGTACGAGTTTCCGGATGAAATCCCGATACTTTGAAAGAGATTGTCCGTTTTGTACACGAAGTGCATCCAGTTTTTGCCGTAACCCTATCAACTTTCTTGCACATGCTATGTGGATGAAATGATGATATCATGCCAACTTTCAACCTTTTCAGAGTTCATCTGAAATGCTTTTCAATTTTAGGGTCTTATAGCTCAAAATAATTACTAAATGCATGAAAAATAACAAATGAAGTTAGAAAGGATTGAAAAATGATGATGTGGCTTCGAATGGTGCATTTTGAACACCCAAAAAGTCAGGAGTTCAAATAAGGTTTAAAAAATGAAATCCCTTTGTAACAGACGAGTTTCCAGATGAAATCCTGATACTTTGAAAGAGATTGTCCGTTTTGTACACGAAGTGCATCCAGTTTTTGCCGTAACCCTCTCAACTTTCTTGCACATGCTATGTGGATGAAATGATGATATCATGCCAACTTTCAACCTTTTCAGAGGTTCATTTGAAATGCTTTTCAATTTTAGGGTCTTATAGCTCAAAATAATTAGTAAATGCATGAAAAATAACAAATGAAGTCAGAAAGGATTGAAAAATGATGATGTGGCTTTGAATGGTGCATTTTGAACACACAAAAAGTCAGGGAGTTCAAATAAGGTTTACAAAATGAAATCCCTTTGTAACACACGAGTTTCCGGATGAAATCCTGATACTTTGAAAGAGATTGTCCGTTTTGTACACGAAGTGCATCCAGTTTTTGCCGTAACCCTCTCAACTTTCTTGCACATGCTATGTGGATGAAATGATGATATCATGCCAACTTTCAACCTTTTCAGAGTTCATTTGAAATGCTTTTCAATTTTAGGGTCTTATAGCTCAAAATAATTAGTAAATGCATGAAAAATAACAAATGAAGTCAGAAAGGATTGAAAAATGATGATGTGGCTTTGAATGGTGCATTTTGAACACACAAAAAGTCAGGAGTTCAAATAAGGTTTAAAAAATGAAATCCCTTTGTAACAGACGAGTTTCCGGATGAAATCCTGATACTATGAAAGAGATTGTCCGTTTTGTACATGAAGTGCATCCAGTTTTTGCCGTAACCCTCTCAACTTTCTTGCACATGCTATGTGGATGAAATGATGATATCATGCCAACTTTCAACCTTTTCAGAGTTCATTTGAAATGCTTTTCAATTTTAGGGTCTTATAGCTCAAAATAATTAGTAAATGCATGAAAAATAACAAATGAAGTCAGAAAGGATTGAAAAATGATGATGTGGCTTTGAATGTGCATTTCGAACACACAAAAAGTCAGGAGTTCAAATAAGGTTTACAAAATGAAATCCCTTTGTAACACACGAGTTTCCGGATGAAATCCTGATACTTTGAAAGAGATTGTCCGTTTTGTACACGAAGTGCATCCAGTTTTTGCCGTAACCCTCTCAACTTTCTTGCACATGCTATGTGGATGAAATGATGATATCATGCCAACTTTGAACCTTTTCAGAGTTCATTTGAAATGCTTTTCAATTTTAGGGTCTTATAGCTCAAAATAATTAGTAAATGCATGAAAAATAACAAATGAAGTCAGAAAGGATTGAAAAATGATGATGTGGCTTTGAATGGTGCATTTTGAACACACAAAAAGTCAGGAGTTCAAATAAGGTTTAAAAATGAAAATCCCTTTGTAACAGACGAGTTTCCGGATGAAATCCTGATACTATGAAAGAGATTGTCCGTTTTGTACATGAAGTGCATCCAGTTTTTGCCGTAACCCTCTCAACTTTCTTGCACATGCTATGTGGATGAAATGATGATATCATGCCAACTTTCAACCTTTTCAGAGTTCATTTGAAATGCTTTTCAATTTTAGGGTCTTATAGCTCAAAATAATTAGTAAATGCATGAAAAATAACAAATGAAGTCAGAAAGGATTGAAAAATGATGATGTGGCTTTGAATGGTGCATTTCGAACACACAAAAAGTCAGGAGGTTCAAATAAGGTTTACAAAATGAAATCCCTTTGTAACACACGAGTTTCCGGATGAAATCCTGATACTTGAAAGAGATTGTCCGTTTTGTACACGAAGTGCATCCAGTTTTTGCCGTAACCCTCTCAACTTTCTTGCACATGCTATGTGGATGAAATGATGATATCATGCCAACTTTCAACCTTTTCAGAGTTCATTTGAAATGCTTTTCAATTTTAGGGTCTTATAGCTCAAAATAATTAGTTAAATGCATGAAAAAAAACAAATGAAGTCAGAAAGGATTGAAAAATGATGATGTGGCTTTGAATGGTGCATTTTGAACACACAAAAAGTAAGGAGTTCAAATAAGGTTTACAAAATGAAATCCCTTTGTACGAGTTTCCGGATGAAATCCCGATACTTTGAAAGAGATTGTCCGTTTTGTACACGAAGTGCATCCAGTTTTTGCCGTAACCCTATCAACTTTCTTGCACATGCTATGTGGATGAAATGAT
This sequence comes from Aegilops tauschii subsp. strangulata, assembly GCF_002575655.3. Classification (NCBI taxonomy): domain Eukaryota; kingdom Viridiplantae; phylum Streptophyta; class Magnoliopsida; order Poales; family Poaceae; genus Aegilops; species Aegilops tauschii. The sequence goes on from NW_027333124.1 coordinate 42,451, forward strand.
GATATCATGCCAACTTTCAACCTTTTCAGAGTTCATCTGAAATGCTTTTTCAATTTTAGGGTCTTATAGCTCAAAATAATTACTAAATGCATGAAAAATAACAAATGAAGTTAGAAAGGATTGAAAAATGATGATGTGGCTTCGAATGGTGCATTTTGAACACCCAAAAAGTCAGGAGTTCAAATAAGGTTTAAAAAATGAAATCCCTTTGTAACAGACGAGTTTCCAGATGAAATCCTGATACTTTGAAAGAGATTGTCCGTTTTGTACACGAAGTGCATCCAGTTTTTGCCGTAACCCTCTCAACTTTCTTGCACATGCTATGTGGATGAAATGATGATATCATGCCAACTTTCAACCTTTTCAGAGTTCATTTGAAATGCTTTTCAATTTTAGGGTCTTATAGCTCAAAATAATTAGTAAATGCATGAAAAATAACAAATGAAGTCAGAAAGGATTGAAAAATGATGATGTGGCTTTGAATGGTGCATTTTGAACACACAAAAAGTCAGGAGTTCAAATAAGGTTTACAAAATGAAATCCTTTGTAACACACGAGTTTCCGGATGAAATCCTGATACTTTGAAAGAGATTGTCCGTTTTGTACACGAAGTGCATCCAGTTTTTGCCGTAACCCTCTCAACTTTCTTGCACATGCTATGTGGATGAAATGATGATATCATGCCAACTTTCAACCTTTTCAGAGTTCATTTGAAATGCTTTTCAATTTTAGGGTCTTATAGCTCAAAATAATTAGTAAATGCATGAAAAAATAACAAATGAAGTCAGAAAGGATTGAAAAATGATGATGTGGCTTTTGAATGGTGCATTTTGAACACACAAAAAGTCAGGAGTTCAAATAAGGTTTAAAAAATGAAATCCCTTTGTAACAGACGAGTTTCCGGATGAAATCCTGATACTATGAAAGAGATTGTCCGTTTTGTACATGAAGTGCATCCAGTTTTTGCCGTAACCCTCTCAACTTTCTTGCACATGCTATGTGGATGAAATGATGATATCATGCCAACTTTCAACCTTTTCAGAGTTCATTTGAAATGCTTTTCAATTTTAGGGTCTTATAGCTCAAAATAATTAGTAAATGCATGAAAAATAACAAATGAAGTCAGAAAGGATTGAAAATGATGATGTGGCTTTGAATGGTGCATTTCGAACACACAAAAAGTCAGGAGTTCAAATAAGGTTTACAAAATGAAATCCCTTTGTAACACACGAGTTTCCGGATGAAATCCTGATACTTTGAAAGAGATTGTCCGTTTTGTACACGAAGTGCATCCAGTTTTTTGCCGTAACCCTCTCAACTTTCTTGCACATGCTATGTGGATGAAATGATGATATCATGCCAACTTTCAACCTTTTCAGAGTTCATTTGAAATGCTTTTCAATTTTAGGGTCTTATAGCTCAAAATAATTAGTAAATGCATGAAAAATAACAAATGAAGTCAGAAAGGATTGAAAAATGATGATGTGGCTTTGAATGGTGCATTTTGAACACACAAAAAGTCAGGAGTTCAAATAAGGTTTAAAAAATGAAATCCCTTTGTAACACACGAGTTTCCGGATGAAATCCTGATACTTTGAAAGAGATTGTCCGTTTTGTACACGAAGTGCATCCAGTTTTTGCCGTAACCTATCAACTTTCTTGCACATGCTATGTGGATGAAATGATGATATCATGCCAACTTTCAACCTTTTCAGAGTTCATCTGAAATGCTTTTCAATTTTAGGGTCTTATAGCTCAAAATAATTACTAAATGCATGAAAAATAACAAATGAAGTCAGAAAAGGATTGAAAAATGATGATGTGGCTTCGAATGGTGCATTTTGAACACACAAAAAGTCAGGAGTTCAAATAAGGTTTAAAAAATGAAATCCCTTTGTAACAGACGAGTTTCCGGATGAAATCCTGATACTTTGAAAGAGATTGTCCGTTTTGTACACGAAGTGCATCCAGTTTTTGCCGTAACCCTCTCAACTTTCTTGCACATGCTATGTGGATGAATGATGATATCATCCCAACTTTCAACCTTTTCATAGTTCATTTGAAATGCTTTTCAATTTTAGGGTCTTATAGCTCAAAATAATTAGTAAATGCATGAGAAATAACAAATGAAGTCAGAAAGGATTGAAATATGATGATGTGGCTTTGAATGGTGCATTTTGAACACACAAAAAGTCAGGAGTTCAAATAAGGTTTACAAAATGAAATCCCTTTGTAACACACGAGTTTCCGGATGAAATCCTGATACTTTGAAAGAGATTGTCCGTTTTGTACACGAAGTGCATCCAGTTTTTGCCGTAACCCTCTCAACTTTCTTGCACATGCTATGTGGATGAAATGATGATATCATGCCAACTTTCAACCTTTTCAGAGTTCATTTGAAATGCTTTTCAATTTTAGGGTCTTATAGCTCAAAATAATTAGTAAATGCATGAGAAATAACAAATGAAGTCA
>NW_027333125.1:0-7500 GCF_002575655.3 Aegilops tauschii subsp. strangulata
AAACAGATTAAAAAAATAGATTTTTATTTTTGAAGTTTGGATAAACCATTGCTTCGTCTGGTGTCTACAATACATATGACTCATTATAGTACTAATTTCATTTTTACCAGATCGAAAAATTTTATGTTGAAAAGAAAAATTTATAGATCCAATGTCACATTCCGTAAAAATTTACGATACATGTATAGGATGCACTCAATGTGTACGAGCTTGTCCAACAGATGTATTAGAAATGATACCTGGGATGGATGTAAAGCCAAGCAAATTGCTTCCGCGCCGAGAACCGAAGATTGTGTGGGTTGTAAGAGATGTGAATCTGCCTGCCCGACAGATTTTTTAAGTGTCCGCGTTTATTTAGGGCCTGAAACAACACGTAGCATGGCTCTATCTTATTGATACGTTACAAAAAACTTCACTCGAATCGTCTGATTCCTCTTTACCGAAGAAGCCTGTGCTCGAAATAATCGAGCACGGGCTTTTCTGGTCAAAACGTATCTTGTCTTTATCACTTTATCATGAGTTATTTTCCTTGGTTAACAATACTTGTTGTTTTGCCGATATTTGCAGGTTCATTAATTTTCTTTTTACCTCATAAGGGAAACAAAGTCGTTAGGTGGTATACTATATCTATTTGTTTATTAGAATTCCTTCTAATGACTTATGCGTTCTGTTATCATTTCCAACTGGAGGATCCCTTAATCCAATTAAAGGAGGATTATAAATGGATAGATGTCTTCGATTTCCACTGGAGATTGGGAATCGATGGACTTTCATTAGGATCTATTTTATTGACAGGATTTATCACTACTTTAGCTACTTTAGCAGCTTGGCCAATTACACGGAATTCGCGATTATTCTATTTCCTGATGCTCGCAATGTATAGTGGTCAAATAGGATTATTTTCTTCGCGAGACCTTTTACTTTTTTTTATCATGTGGGAGTTAGAATTAATTCCTGTTTACTTACTTTTATCCATGTGGGGGGGGAAGAGGCGTCTATATTCAGCTACAAAGTTTATTTTGTATACTGCAGGCGGTTCCATTTTTTTCTTAATCGGAGTTCTGGGTATGGGCTTATATGGTTCCAACGAACCAGGATTAGATTTGGAAAGATTAATTAATCAATCATACCCTGCAACCTTGGAAATACTTTTATATTTTGGCTTCCTTATTGCTTATGCTGTCAAATTGCCGATTATACCCCTACATACGTGGTTACCAGATACCCATGGGGAAGCACATTATAGTACATGTATGCTTTTAGCGGGAATATTATTAAAGATGGGAGCATATGGATTGATTCGGATCAACATGGAATTGTTACCTCATGCTCATTATCTATTTTCGCCCTGGTTAGTAATAATAGGAGCGATCCAAATAATCTATGCAGCTTCAACTTCTCTTGGTCAACGAAATTTCAAAAAAGAATAGCTTATTCCTCTGTATCTCACATGGGTTTCATAATTATAGGAATTGGTTCCATAACCAACATTGGACTCAATGGAGCTATTTTACAAATATTATCCCATGGATTTATTGGTGCTACACTTTTTTTCTTGGCAGGAACCGCTTCTGATAGAATGCGTCTTGTTTATCTCGAAGAACTGGGGGGAATATCCATCCCAATGCCTAAAATTTTTACCATGTTTAGTAGCTTTTCAATGGCTTCTCTTGCCTTACCAGGAATGAGTGGTTTTGTCGCAGAATTAGTAGTATTTTTTGGACTAATTACTAGTCCAAAATTTCTGTTAATGCCAAAAACACTAATTACTTTTGTAATGGCAATTGGAATGATATTAACTCCTATTTATTTATTATCTATGTTACGCCAGATGTTCTATGGATACAAGCTATTTAATGTTCCAAACGCAAATTTTGTGGATTCTGGACCACGAGAACTCTTTATTTTAATCTGTATCTTTTTACCAGTAATAGGAATTGGTATTTATCCAGATTTTGTTCTCTCCCTATCCGTTGACAGGGTAGAGGCTCTCTTATCCAATTATTATCCTAAATAGGTTTGCTTTTTTTTTACTCGTCTGCTCTATTAATGCAGAAATAAGTAAAAAAGTATAATTAGATCTATCTCGAATTTTTGAGAACCCTTTGAGAAGGCGTTCAAGGGGTTCTCAAATAAAACATAAAAGTAAAAACCTTCATTTCATGAAGGTTTTATTTTATGTAATCATTTAGGTGTTAATGTAAACGAACCATAACTATGTAAGCCTATTCCTAATAGATTTATACCAAAATAACAAATCCAAATTATAAGAAATCCTATCGAAGCTATAAGTGCAGAATTCGTACCCTTCCAAATTTGTATTTGTTCTACTATGTAAATAAATTGCGAATATGGTCCAAGTAATAAATGCCCAAGTTTCCTTAGGATCCCAATTCCAATAGGATCCCCAGGCCTCATTAGCCCATACTGCTCCACAAAGAATACCTACGGTTAAAAGGGTAAATCCTAGGCTAATGACACGATAACTCCAAGAATCCAAACGCTCCGTTAATTGATATTTGTAATAATTTGGAAATGAAGGGACAGAGGTTCTTTTTAAAGCACTTCTTTTTGCATAAAAATATTTAATATCACTAAAGAAAAATGTTTTATTTAAAACATTTTTTTTCTTTTTAGAAAAGAAATGGAAATTATTTCGAAATCTAATGATTAGAATAGCGGCAGATAATAAGGATCCGCACAAAAGAGTTGCATAGCTTAATAACATCATACTGACATGCATCATTAACCACTGAGATTGTAGAGCAGGTACTAGTATCGTGGATTGATGCATTTCAGTTAAAAGACCCGATGTGGCAAAGCCTTGCGTTAAAATAGTACTTGGCGTAGTTATTGTGCTTAAATCATTTTTAGAGTTCTGTATTTTAGGAATGGTATGAAGAATATACAGGGCCCATGAAAGGAAGATCAATGACTCATATAAATTACTTAATGGAAAATGTCCCGAGGAAGCCCAACGAGAAACTAAGAATCCTGTTATAGAGAAAAAAGTAACTATCATTCCTTTTTCTGACGAATCACGTAATCCTCCAAGTTCACGAACTAATAAGGTTATAAAATGAATCGTAATCACAATTGAAATCGTTGAGAAAGAGATATGAGTTAGTATATGTTCTAAAGTTGCAAATAGCATAAGGGGAAGGTCCCATTACAAAATTGTAAATTTCGAATTGATTTCTAATCTATTGTATTCTTTTTCAAGAATGCCGCCACTCGGATTCGAACCGAGATGCTTGAGCACTGCTTCCTAAGAGCAGCGTGTCTACCAATTTCACCATGGCGGCTAACTTCAAATAATAGGTAACTTAAAAGAATAATAGCTATTATCTTGGGAATCGTCGATATTGGGAAAGTCCATAAAATTTAGGAACATTAGAGTTTTCATTAAAATAGACTTCGTTTGGTAGTATCGTTTCCATTTTTTTTTTACAATAAACTCTTGCTTTGCCCAATAGAAACACAAACACTGCTTGAAAGAGTTGGAATTTCTTTTTTCTAACTTGCAATTGTAGAACTAATTTTTTCTAATTAATTTCTCGTTTACATTTGAAAATTCTTTCAATACAATGAAAAAAATCCAAAAGGGTTTCTATTTAATGATGAAATTAAAATGGATAAATGGAAAAGGCTTTTTGGATTTTTTAAAAATTTCTAGAATGAAAGTCTTTATGCTCTTATTAATAAGATTTACTAACCTTATGATTTTGGAGAAGATAGGTGGAAGTTGTAAGTCCTATTGTAAGAATACTCCACTTTTCATAATTTTCATAATAGAATATGAGGATTCTATTATGAAAATTATGAAAAGTTCATTGATAGAAAAGAATACTTAGCACACAGTATACCAAACAAAACTTTTTTTTCTTGTATATATAAGATAAGAGGGGTTTTTTGTTCTAAGAATATTGTACCGAGTAATTCGACACATAAAAGTACATTCAAAGAAGAATCAAATTATTAAATAATTGGAATTCTTTTTTGATAAGTCAATTCATATTATTCCAAAATCTTATTATTTGTTTGTTGCCCAGAAAAACCCTTTGGTTTTGGATGCTCATTACCGCTCGAAAATGATCTTGATTTTACTAAAGAATAAGATTGTACTATGGAAAAATAAGTCTTTTTCTTCCAAATATTTTTACGAATACGCTTTTTTGACATTGAAGTACGTTTTTTTGGAACTGCCATTCAAAAAGGAAATTACTTTTTTCTAGTTGTATGTGAAAGACATCTATTGCTGCAAATCAATCCTTCTTTCTTCTTTTTATTAGTATTTATACTTAGATACTGAAAGATACTTTAAATTTTGAATTATTTTTTACTTCATTTTGTCTAATGCGGATAAGACAACAAGAATTTTTTAACATTTTTTCTTTATATATTTTATACTTGTTTTTTAATAATATAGAATATATAGAAAGGTTTCTCATTTAAATCTATTTATATCTATTTATATATCAAGTATACTCCATATATAGATATATGGTATGGAAGCCTATCCCCCATATAAGATAAGACGGGGGGATAAAAAGAAGGGAAAATGAAAATAGTTAATTAAGTTCAGAATGGTATTCCATAAAGGAAAGGAATTCCAATCAAAACAAAAAATACTGAGTCTCTTAAACAAGACATTCTAAAACTTAGGTAATTTATAGTCATTAGGATTTTAGTTCTATATGAAGTAAGGACTATTCGATAATTTCTTATAAACATAGGTTTTCATTGGAATTCACTCAATCAGTTAATTATGGAACAAGAGAGCTGTTTCATCTTTGTTTTAAAGAAATATAAAAATGAATTAATGAATAGAAAGTAAAATGATTCCACTTTTTTTTTTTATTTTTATAAATATCTTTATTTAGTTAATAAAATAACTAGGTAACGAAGTTATTTTATTAACTTTTTTAATTTAACCAACTAAACCCATTCTTAATTTTTAATTATTTCAATGAGATAAATTTTGGAAAAATTAAGAATTTCAGTATTTTTTCTTATTCTTTTTATTTATTCTTTCAGAAAGAGATAAGAATTGGTTTGGTGAATCGGAAACAATTTTATAGAAAAATTGAAGTAAAAATTGAAGTAAAAATTGCAATTTCTTTTCTTATGGAACATACATATCAATATGCATGGGTAATCCCTCTTCTCCCACTTCCAGTTATTATGTCAATGGGATTTGGCCTTATTCTTATTCCTACAGCAACAAAAAATCTTCGTCGCATATGGGCTTTTCCTAGTGTTTTACTCTTAAGTATAGCTATGGTATTCTCAGTTCAACTGTCTATTCAACAAATAAATGGAAGTTCGATCTATCAATATCTATGGTCTTGGACCGTCAATAATGATTTTTCTTTAGAATTTGGATACTTGATTGACCCACTTACTTCTATTATGTTAATGCTAATTACTACTGTAGGAATCCTGGTTCTTATTTATAGTGATGGTTATATGTCTCACGATGAAGGATATTTGAGATTTTTTGTTTATATAAGTTTTTTCAATACTTCCATGTTGGGATTGGTTACTAGCTCCAATTTGATACAAATTTATTTTTTTTGGGAACTCGTGGAATGTGTTCTTATTTATTGATAGGCTTTTGGTTTACACGACCAATCGCAGCGAGTGCTTGTCAAAAAGCTTTTGTAACTAATCGTGTAGGGGATTTTGGTCTATTATTAGGAATTTTAGGTTTTTTTTGGATAACAGGTAGTTTAGAGTTTAGGGATTTGTTCAAAATAGCTAATAACTGGATTCCTAATAATGGAATTAACTCTTTACTTACTACTTTGTGTGCTTTTTTATTATTCCTTGGTGCAGTTGCGAAATCCGCACAATTCCCTCTTCACGTATGGTTACCCGATGCTATGGAAGGGCCCACTCCTATTTCGGCTCTTATACACGCAGCAACTATGGTTGCTGCGGGAATTTTTCTTCTAGCTCGACTTCTTCCTCTTTTCATATCTTTACCTTTGATAATGAGTTTTATTTCTTTAGTAGGTACAATAACACTATTCTTAGGAGCTACTTTAGCTCTTGCTCAGAGAGATATTAAAAGAAGCTTAGCCTATTCTACAATGTCTCAATTGGGTTATATGATGTTAGCTCTAGGTATAGGTTCTTATCAAGCTGCTTTATTCCATTTGATCACTCATGCTTATTCAAAAGCTTTATTGTTCTTGGGATCCGGATCCGTTATTCATTCAATGGAACCTCTTGTTGGATATTCACCAGATAAAAGTCAAAATATGGTTCTTATGGGCGGTTTAAGAAAATACATTCCAATCACAAGAACTACTTTTTTATGGGGTACACTTTCTCTTTGTGGTATTCCACCTCTTGCTTGTTTCTGGTCCAAAGATGAAATCCTTAGTAATAGTTGGTTGTATTCGCCCTTTTTTGGAATAATAGCCTCCTTTACTGCAGGATTAACTGCCTTTTATATGTTTCGGATATATTTACTTACATTTGATGGGTATTTGCGTGTTCATTTTCAAAATTACAGTAGCACTAAAGAGAGTTCCTTGTATTCAATATCCTTATGGGGAAAAAGGATACCCAAAGGAGTGAATAGGGATTTCGTTTTATCAACAACGAAGAGTGGAGTTTCTTTTTTTTCACAAAATATACCAAAAATTCAAGGTAATACAAGAAATAGGATAGGATCCTTTACTACGTCTTTTGGGGCTAAAAACACTTTTGCCTATCCGCATGAAACGGGAAATACTATGTTATTTCCTCTTCTTATATTACTACTTTTCACTTTGTTCATTGGATTCATAGGAATCTCTTTTGATAATGGAGGAATTGGTAATGGAATAGCAGAGTTAACCATATTATCAAAGTGGTTAACTCCCTCAATAAACTTTACCCAGGAAAGTTCTAATTCTTTTGTAAATTCATATGAATTTATTACTAATGCAATTTCTTCTGTAAGTCTAGCTATCTTTGGTTTATTCATAGCATATATCTTCTATGGATCCGCTTATTCTTTTTTTCAGAATTTGGATTTAATAAACTCTTTTTACAAAGGAAATCCTAAAAAAGAATTTTTAGATCAAGTAAAAAAAAATATATACAGTTGGTCATATAATCGTGGTTATATAGATATTTTCTATACTAGGGTCTTTACCCTCGGTATAAGAGGGTTAACCGAACTCACGGAGTTTTTTGATAAGGGTGTTATTGATGGAATTACCAATGGAGTGGGTCTTGCTAGTTTTTGTATAGGAGAGGAAATTAAATATGTAGGGGGAGGTCGAATCTCGTCTTATTTATTCTTTTTTTTATGTTATGTATCTGTGTTTTTATTCTTTTTTCTTTCTTAAGTTAAGGAATTTACAACTCCCTTTCTACAATCTCTCTATATCCTTGTTACATAAGGTAAGTATTGTATAATAGTTCGGTTTTCCGCGATTTTTTCCATTCCTCTGTGTAAATAGCCTAATATGGGTTCACAATCAATAACATCCTCACCATCGA
>NW_027333125.1:25000-31312 GCF_002575655.3 Aegilops tauschii subsp. strangulata
TTTTCATATAGCAATCCCTGATCAAAGAGAGAACAATATCCATTTCAAAACATTTCTAACAGATTCCTTAGTTCGGACCGACGAAGTAATGTCACTCGACTATTATCAACCTGACTGCAATCTTTTTCTGTCGGTAAGGATTGCACCAGAGCACCTTCTACTTCTAATAGGCCATGAACTATAGATAGAGAAGAATCATTCTGAGCGAGTACATAAGAAGCGATCCACTTTTTTTCATCGGTTCCAGGGGAAGACCAAAGATCTTGCGCGGCAGGTCCGCCAGAAAAACTCAAAAGAGAAAGAAGTCTCGTTAATCTCTTCATGCTCGTTCCAAGTTCGAAGTACCTTTTGGCCAAAGAAAAACCCGCTTCCTGACACGATTGCCTCTTTATCTTTATATAGATAGATTCTATGGGGTTATTACTTAGTAAGTCTATTTTGTACAAGAGCCCCTCCTATCTGATAGAAAAGGGTCCCATGATCCCGAGCCGATCTTACCTTGGCTCGCAAACCCCAAGTTTGTCTATGAAGAGCTAATCTAATTGTATTTTTTTCTAGAATGGATTTCTTATGTGGAATACTAATGGATAGGGCTTCGTTGCTAAGTGCTACAAGATCTAGTGCACTGGAACTCGTGGTTATGGACCCGAATCCTTTAGTATGGAACATTGTCTTTTCCAAGTAAAAACCCCTAGTATATGAAAGAATGAAAAGGTGCTTTCGTTCTTGTGGAATAAGAAGCCCTCGTACCTTAATGAAAGGAAAATCGTAATTTTTCGTTAGGTATTTGACCAAATAGGATCGTCCAGTTCCTACAGAACCTATCACTAAAATACCCGATAGGGCTAAGCGGAACGAAAAGGGTTTTCCATGAGATGGTAAATGAAAACGATTAGTCCCACACGAGGTTTGGGAATAAGTGATTGTCTGATAATGAGCAAGGAATATACGTCTTTCTGCTAAAGAGGATCTATTAAACTCATAATTCATTAGATCCTTGTTATCAATGCCAACTAGGTATCATAAGTAAATGGATCCCGGTTGTTCAATCCTTTGATAACCAAGGTCATTCTTTGCTAAAGAGAAATGATCACTATGAGTCAGACTCAATAGAATTGGATCCATTCCAAATAGCGAGAATTAGGATTCTTGATCCCTCTCAATCTCTCTTTCAATTCGAGGATCCAGAGAGGTGTTTTCATAGTCATCTCCGAATATTTGCCATCTCGGAATATTTTCGATTTCATTTTTCTATGATATGTCTTTCTATATGAAAATTGGTTATTTACGATGTACGATGATCCCTGTTAAGCATCCATGGCTGAATGGTTAAAGCGCCCAACTCATAATTGGTAAATTTGCGGGTTCAATTCCTGCTGGATGCACACGAACGGGAACATTCCATAAGTCTATTGGAACTGGCTCTCTATCCATGGAATCTCATCCATCATCCATACATAACGAATTGGTATGGTATATTCATACCATAACATAAGAACAATAAGAACTCGAATTCTTATCGATACTGGAACTCAGAGCATAGGAGGGAAAGTCGATTTATGGATGGAATCAAATACGCAGTATTTACAGAAAAAAGTCTTCGTTTATTGGGAAAGAATCAATATACTTTTAATGTCGAATCGGGATTCACTAAGACAGAAATAAAGCATTGGGTCGAACTCTTCTTTGGTGTTAAGGTGGTAGCTGTGAATAGCCATCGACTACCTGGAAAAGGTAGAAGAATAGGACCTATTCTGGGCCATACAATGCATTACAGACGTATGATCATTACCCTTCAACCGGGTTATTCTATTCCACTTCTAGATAGAGAAAAAAACTAAAGGAGAATACTTAATAATACGGCGAAACATTTATACAAAACACCTATCCCGAGCACACGCAAGGGAACCGTAGACAGGCAAGTGAAATCCAATCCACGAAATAATTTGATCCATGGACGGCACCGTTGTGGTAAAGGTCGTAATTCCAGAGGAATCATTACCGCAAGGCATAGAGGGGGAGGTCATAAGCGCCTATACCGTAAAATAGATTTTCGACGGAATCAAAAAGACATATCTGGTAGAATCGTAACCATAGAATACGACCCTAATCGAAATGCATACATTTGTCTCATACACTATGGGGATGGTGAGAAGAGATATATTTTACATCCCAGAGGGGCTATAATTGGAGATACTATTGTTTCTGGTACAAAAGTTCCTATATCAATGGGAAATGCCCTACCTTTGAGTGCGGTTTGAACTATTGATTTACGTAATTGGAAGTAACCAATTAGGTTTACGACGAAACCTAGAAATCGATCACTGATCCAATTTGACTACCTCTACGGGATAGACCTCAACAGAAAACTGTTGAGTAACGGCAGCAAGTGATTGAGTTCAGTAGTTCCTCATAGAAAATTATTGGCTCTAGAGATATGGTAATATGGAGAAGACAAAATTGTTTGAAGCACGCACAGAACCGGAAGCGCCCCTTGTTTCAAAGAGAGGAGGACGGGTTATTCACATTTAATTTGATGGTCAGAGGCAAATTGAAAGCTAAGCAGTGGTAATTAAGACCCCCGGGGGAAAATAGGGATGTCTCCTACGTTACCCATAATATGTGGAAGTATCGACGTAATTTCATAGAGTCATTCGATCTGAATGCTACATGAAGAACATAAGCCAGATGACGGAACGCAGAGACCTAGGATGTAGAAGATCATAACATGAGCGATTCGGCAGATTTGGATTCCTTTCCTATATATCCACTCATGTGGTACTTCATCATATGATTCATATAAGATCCATCTGTCTAGAGATCGTCATATACATCTAGAAAGCCGTATGCTTTGGAAGAAGCTTGTACAGTTTGGGAAGGGGTTTTTTGAGAGAAAAGAAGAATCTACTTCAACCGATATGCCCTTAGGCACGGCCATGCATAACATAGAAATCACACGTGGAAGGGGTGGGCAATTAGCTAGAGCAGCAGGTGCTGTAGCGAAACTCATTGCAAAAGAGGGTAAATCGGCCACTTTAAGATTACCATCTGGGGAGGTCCGTTTAGTATCCCAAAACTGCTTAGCAACAGTCGGACAAGTGGGTAATGTTGGGGTGAACCAAAAAAGTTTGGGTAGAGCCGGATCTAAGTGTTGGCTAGGTAAACGCCCCGTAGTAAGAGGGGTAGTTATGAACCCTGTGGACCACCCCCATGGGGGCGGTGAAGGGAAAGCTCCCATTGGTAGAAAAAAACCCACAACCCCTTGGGGTTATCCTGCGCTTGGAAGAAGAACTAGGAAAAGGAAAAAATATAGCGATAGTTTTATTCTTCGTCGCCGTAAGTAAATACGTAACTAGGAATATGGAAAATTGCATTTTTGGAATTTGCAATAATGCGATGGGCGAACGACGGGAATTGAACCCGCGCATGGTGGATTCACAATCCACTGCCTTGATCCACTTGGCTACATCCGCCCCTTATCCAGCTAAAGGATTTTTTGCTTTTTTCCATTGATCATTATTCTATTTATTCTGACCTCCGTACTTCGATCGAGATATTGGACATAGAATGCCACTCTTTAAAAAGGAAAAAAGGAGTAATCAGCTGTGACACGAAAAAAAACGAATCCTTTTGTAGCTCATCATTTATTGGCAAAGATAGAAAAGGTCAATATGAAGGAGGAGAAAGAAACAATAGTAACGTGGTCCCGGGCATCTAGCATTCTACCCACAATGGTTGGCCATACAATCGCGATTCATAATGGAAAGGAACATATACCTATTTACATAACAAATCCTATGGTAGGTCGCAAATTGGGGGAATTCGTGCCTACTCGGCATTTCACGAGTTATGAAAATGCAAGAAAGGATACTAAATCTCGTCGTTAACTGAATTCTGAATAGAAAGATTAAGAAGAAAAAAAAGATTCAAAATAAAGTAAAGGTAGGCGGGGAATAACCTTATTTATGACAAGTTTCAAACTAGTAAAGTATATCCCTAGGATAAAGAAGAAGAAAAGTGGGCTAAGGAAACTCGCAAGGAAAGTTCCAACCGATCGTCTACTTAAGTTCGAGAGAGTTTTCAAAGCACAAAAACGTATCCCTATGTCTGTTTTCAAAGCACAAAGAGTTCTTGACGAGATTCGCTGGCGTTACTACGAGGAAACTGTTATGATACTGAACCTCATGCCCTATCGAGCATCTTATCCCATCTTAAAGTTGGTTTATTCGGCAGCCGCAAATGCTACTCATTATAGGGATTTCGACAAAGCGAATTTATTTATTACTAAAGCCGAAGTCAGTAGGAGTACTATTATGAAGAAATTCAGACCTCGAGCTCGAGGACGTAGTTTCCCCATAAAAAAAAGCATGTGTCATATAACAATTGTACTAAATATAGTAAAGAAATCTAAATAACCTTTAGATCCATCTAAGATTTCGATTCCCAGTAAAAAAAAATATAGAATAGAAAAATATGGGACAAAAAATAAATCCACTCGGTTTCAGACTTGGTACAACCCAAAAACACCATTCCTTTTGGTTCGCACAACCAAAAAATTATTCTGAAGGTCTACAGGAAGATAAAAAAATAAGGGATTGTATCAAGAACTATATACAAAAGAATAGGAAAAAGGGCTCGAATAGAAAAATAGAATCAGACTCAAGTTCCGAAGTAATTACACATAATAGAAAAATGGACTCAGGTTCAAGTTCCGAAGTAATTACACATATAGAAATCCAAAAAGAAATCGATACGATCCACGTCATAATCCATATTGGATTCCCAAATTTATTAAAGAAAAAAGGAGCAATCGAAGAATTAGAGAAAGATCTACAAAAGGAAATTAACTCTGTAAACCAGAGATTTAATATTTCTATCGAAAAAGTGAAAGAACCTTATAGACAGCCTAACATTCTTGCAGAATATATAGCTTTCCAATTAAAAAATAGAGTTTCATTCCGAAAGGCAATGAAAAAAGCCATTGAATTAACTAAAAAAGCAGATATAAGGGGAGTAAAAGTAAAAATTGCGGGTCGTCTCGGAGGAAAAGAAATTGCACGCGCCGAATCTATTAAAAAGGGTAGACTTCCCCTCCAAACAATTCGCGCTAAAATTGATTATTGCTGCTATCCAATTCGGACTATCTATGGAGTATTAGGTGTAAAAATTTGGATATTCGTAGACGAAGAATAAGTAATCTTGTCTTCGGATTCTGTCCATTGATAGAATAAAAAATGACAAGAGACTTTTTTCCTGAAATCCCTGCAAAAGAAGAAATTATACCTCTTTCTATAAGATTTAATGAAAATTGATAAATCATTTAATATAATTGCTATGCTTAGTGTGTGACTCGTTATTTTTTTCTTTTTTTTAAGAAAAAAACTTAGTAATTATAGAAAATTAACTAATAACCAACCTATTGCTTCGTATTGTCGAGATCCTAACTAAGAAACAGTCACTATATGAATAAATACCTCTATCATAAATGAGTAGATGTGTCATATAGTTGTAGCAACTGCAATTTTTTCTCTAAAAAAGAAAAGGGATTCTAGGTTGTGAAGCAAAACTAAAGGGATGTGGATAAAGGGAGGGATGATAGAAAGAAGGAAGAGGAAATAAATAAGATATAGGATTCCACTATGTATGGTCTATGAATTACATCATAAAAGGCAATGTGATAAAGCATCAATATAATAAAAATAATAGAGAATTAAAAATTGTAACTTGAAACAAGAACTACAAATTTAAAGCAATAATAAAGAGCCGCCCGGGTTAATAAAACTGAGAAAATTAACTCGGAAAGAAATTTTTTGGAAGCTCCGTTGCGGGATTCAGACCTAACCATTCAAGGAGAAGCAGTGGGAACGACAGAACCTATGATTCCATAGGATTTTATTGAAAAGAATCCTAACACTTCATTGGGTGGGATGGCGGAACAAACCAAAAAAATTGTCTTATTTGGTAAGTTTATAAATTAACAAATAAGACAGGAAAGAGTAAATATTCGCCCGCGAAATTCTTATTGAATTAGAATACTTTACCGCGATTCAATAAGAGTAAAAATAAGGATTTTTTTAAGAAGGATTACATTATCTATAAATATAGAATTTAGATAAATATACACACACATCTGGATATATTCTAGATCTTCTTTTTTGACTATATATTATATTTTTCTGTTTTAACAAATTCAATATAAAAAAAACCGAACTTTTTCTATTATCTATTAATGTGTATCTATCCGTACCGTAATATTTTTGAATATTATGAATTAGAGAAATTTACATGCTTTCTCATTCCATTCGCGAGGAG